>NC_052359.1:56109793-56406972 GCF_009727055.1 Benincasa hispida
CTTTTTCCTGTCATTCCTTCAGGGTTAGGCGACGTCTTTCACCTCCCTCGTCTTTCTTTTCTATCTTCTTCTCTTTCCCTTTCAAGGAGAACTTCAACAGGTTCGTATTAACGACTATTGATTCTTTTGTGGCACCTTTCACAATTTTTTTGGTGCCCTTAACCTCCTTCTTGTCTTTCTTCAGTTCGTGGTTCAGGAAGTCCCTCGTTCCTCTATTGGCGATACTTAGATCCATGACGTGAGCGCGGGTCGCCAATTCTTCAAAGGTACGGGGTTTTATTCCCTGCAGGATGTAGAGGAATTCCCAATGTATACCCTATGTGCACATTTCTACAACAAATAATTCGGTGAGTCGATCTTTGCAATCCAGACTCAAAGCTCTCCATCGGTTGATATAGTCGACGACCGGTTCTCCTTTCCGTTGTTTGGCGTTTGTCAGCTTCATCATGCTGACGATGCGCCTAGTGCTGTAGAAATGATTCAAGAATTCTCTTTCAAGTTGCTCCCAGCTGTCAATCACCTCAGGCTCTAAGTCTGCGTACCAGTAAAATGCGTTTCCTTTGAGGGTTCTGACGAACTGTTTGACTAGTAGATCTCCCCTTGTTCCCGCATTCTCGCATGTTTCTACGAAGTGGGCGATATATTGCTTTGGGTTGCCCTTTCCATCGAATGGTTGGAACTTTGGGGGTTGGTACCCTGCAGATATTCTCAGATTGTCAATCCTCTGGGTGTATAGCTTGGAATACATGAAGGAAGTTTGAGTCAGCCCTCCATATTGAGGTCTTATGGAGGTCATGTTCATGTCTTGCAGTTGTTGGACCAACAAAGAGGCCACCGAGTCTGATTGTTGTCGTTGATTTTCTTGTAGCACAGTCTTCCCCTTGTCAGTTACTTTGACCATGGGCGCTTGGCTTGATTCAGTAGCTTCTCGAGATTGCATTTGTTCTCTCGGGGCAGCGATCTCATGGTCTCGCTCCTCGATGGATTTCATCAGAAAGCTAATCTTCCTTTCCATTTCTGCCATGGCCGCTTCTGCAGTCACATCTGCCATCATGACAGAGATCACGTCTGGCGGTGAATCTCTTTTCGGCTTACTGGAGGCGGAAATAGAGTTATCAAATAGGGGGTTTTCCTTGATGATAATCCAGCCTTGTGGGGATTCCATCATTTACCTCAAGATGTTGTGGGCGATGAGGGAGCTCTGCTCTTGCTCCTGCATGACTTCTCATGAGCGACTACGAGTGACAGGTCCCATATATTAGCCGTTTGTGGAGGAAGCCTTGGATGTCATCTTCTTAGGTGTCATTTGCCTTGCTTGGATGCTGAGAGAGAGATGAGAGGTAGAGATGTCCCACCGAGCGTGACAATTTATTCACACGAGGTTTCTTAAGAAATGCGTTTCGTGGAGTTGAACTGGAGTTAGTGTTGATGTTGAAGTTGATTTGATGCGATGTGGTTCAATCTCTAGTACTTGATCCTCTGATTCTCTCTCAGTTGGGTGAATGTGTTTGACTTAAAGAAGAAAAGCACCGAACGTTCTTGAAGTAGAAGTCTTGGAAGAGTCTTTGTGTCTTCAAGGGTCTTTTGTCTTCTAAGAGTGCAGTTTCAAGAGTCTTGGGAGTCTTCTGCTTGTTGATGAATTCTTTGGGCTCTCTGAATGTAGAAAAATCCTCCCCTGAAATGAGAAGAGTGCCTCTATTTATAGGGCTCTCTGATGGGTTTCATGGGCTTGGGCCTGGTTACTCCATGGGTTTGGGCTTGATTGGTCCATGGGCATGGCCTTTGGGCCCAATTAATTAGATTTAGGTCTGATTTGACATTTGGGTCAAATTCAACCTATTTTTGGGCTTAGTTGGACTTTGACCCAAATAATAATATCAAACTGGGTCAAATTAATTTTATCTAATTCAACGGTCATGATAAAACCACGTGGCTCACCGAAATTTGTCTTCAACTTTAGTTTGGTACATATATCAATTTCTAATTGGACCCAAATTTAATGATTTAAAATTTTGTCATTAATTTAATAAATGACGTAACAACTTGTGATTGGTCCAACATTTCTAATTCAACATGAGGTAAACCTTATGACTCTCAATAGAGCAATTTAACAAATAAAGTAAGGCAAGCTTGAAGGTATTTGAAACTATTGGAAGTGGTAGTGTAAATGATTTTTGGCCATTGGTGCTCAAAACAATAGTTGAATTTTATTGGTCAATAATATGGATAAGAGACAATGTTTTAGATTTTTTGGGTTTATGTTTATGATTTTTTTTTTTTTATAAGAACAACGTAAATTTAGATGAACGGAGACTAAGACATTTAAGAAGAAATTTATAGTAGCGGTCATAGTTAAGGATTATTTTTTAACACAAGATTAGCTCAACAAATTCCATATACTTTTTGGTGATCTTGAGTTTTGCTAGGTTGAGGTAAACCTCATAACTCCCAATATTGCAATTTAAGGATTAACAAGGGAAGCTTGCCACTATTTGAAACCCTAGGAAGTGCTAGTATCAATGATATTAGGGTCATGGTGCTCAAAACAAGGTTGAAGGTTGTTTGTATTGGTCAAGAATATGGTTAAGAGAATGTTTTGAATTTTTTTCAGTTTTGGTTTATGAATTAATAAAGACATTGAAAGTTTGGATGAACTGAGGCTAAGACATTTGTCAAAACATTTAAAATGACGTGGATAGTAAAGGATTTTTTTCATAAAGGATTAGCTCAAATTCCATGCATTTGTTTGTGATCCTGATTTTTGCTTGGTTTTGGTCATGTGGAGGTAAACCTCATAACTCTCAGTAGAGCAATTTAAGAGATAATAAGGGAAGTTTGAGGGTATTTGAAACCCTTGGGAAGTGTTGGTCATGTGCAAGCGGAGGATATGACGTGGGAAAATTAAGTTGAAAACCAATTTGGTGAAAGGACTGATTCTCAAGGTTCCATTTATGATGTTGGACAGACATTTGAATCCTGTGGTGTTCCCCGTTGATCTGCTTATACAGTTGCTTTTTTCCTTTTGTTCACTTATTACTAGGATGTTGCCTTGTATTCATTATATTTTCAATTTTTAGTTACATTTCTTGTTTGAGTCATATTTTCATTTTTGCGTTGGCCGTTCAAAGTTGTTAAACGTATGTTTCTTTAATATCACATGATTAAATTAATCTCAACTCGGATAACATGACACATGATAGAAATGAAAATATTAGTGATTGATAATCTTGGCTTACCTTAAACACCCCACATTGTTATACGGTAGAATGCATAGTTGGACATGATAGTAGGATGTTTTTATATCTTTTTGTCGAAGATTAGTGATTTAACATGATATTAGAGACAATGTCTTATGTTCAAATTTTTTTCATTTTTTTTTAATAAGAAACATATATTTATATTCAAACACAAAAGAGACAGCCTTAAGGAGAAGGGATTGATGGAATCCCTCCCACAAAATTAATAAAAAAGAGTTTTTTTATTCTTAATAATCATAAGAAGACTATATCATCGTCAAGAGCCTATATGTTGAGCAAAACCCCAAAAAGAATCAAAAGAAGTAAACTTATCTTCAAACATCCTACTATTTCTTTCTTTCAAAGACACCACAAAACCAAAGGATATTTCCCTGCCCACAAAAGTTGCCTCCCTTCCAACTTGTCGATCATCCAATCATCAATCTTATTTGGAAGACAACCAACCACTCTAAAGATATTGAAAAGTGAAGACCACTCTTGGATAGCAAATTCACAGTGTAATTTACACAATTAATATTGATTTCCACTTATTTGACATTGACGAGGCATTGAAGATTGGTATTTTAACACTTCTCTACTACATTTTTGTATTCGGTGTTCTCTAGTTGTTACTAATAGTTCACTATTTTTTTCTTTTATAAGAAAATAAAAACTTTCCCTTGAGTAATGAAACGAGATTTATGTTCAAAAAGTACAAACTACACAATGGAGTGAAAAAAGAAAACAAATAATTCACTCTTTAGATTTCGTTTTATCCCCCACGTGTCTTTCCTTCAACAAGATTTTGCAATCTTGGTCTATACACAAGAACGGAGCCCTGATATCAATTTGTAAAGAACAGGAAAGTTACACTAAGATTGTTAAAATACAACCCGAGGTAATATAAAGCCTTGATGCTTTTCTCTTGACCAAACTCAACCCCACAAAAATTTCCCATCTCATTTCATTGCCACTTCCTTTAGTATACAGAGCTGCCCTTTTAAAATTTATGTTCCCTTCTACTCTAACAAACTTCAACCATCTCGTAAAAGTCTTGTCGCAACCTTTTCCATTTGGAGTAAATAAGCCTCTTTCATTAATCTAAAATGTACCCAAGGGGTTACAAACAGGTTTCGGATTTGGATATGATCGAGGAGATGCCGTAATGATAATAAATAAAGATAATAATAATAGAATAGTAGAAGTAGAACCTAATGGAATTGCACAAAGGACCTTTGTTTTATATGAACTTGAACCGAAAGGTTTGTGGGCGCCATTAATGAAGCAGGGAAGAGGTCCATAAAAATTAGAATAGTAGAACAAACTTCCCCCTGTAAGAGAAGTGAGAAAGGGCAGTGAAGGAAGAGGTGGGCACTTTCACTACCATCTTCTGCATGTACCATTGAACTCCATGCATAACGAATACATCAGGATAAACTTCTGTATTTTATAGGGGAGATTCTTGCAGGTTTCTAGTAATAATTTATAACTAAACAGATGTTGTATTAGACTAAGATTTTTATAGCTTGAATATGAAATGATGTTTAATTAGCATGCTAGATACTAGCTGTTTTCTTTTGTTCTTGTTTCAGAAGTTGAGTATCTAATTAAATAAGGTAACCATTGTTTCTCAGATTTGGTCGAGGCAGTGCCTGATGAGCACAAGAAGTTCCTTACATGTCAGCTAAATGAATGGCCAGGAATAATAATATAGTCCGTCTCTAATATCAATTGGATGATCTTTGTAATTGATTCCAGGATGACGGTATCAAACACTATAAATTGATTGTTACCAGGCTGACTTAGAGAGAAGGAAAGATGTTCAAGAGCAACTGAATTCTTTGAAAGCCAAAGACGCCAAAGTGCCAAAGATGAGTGTTTTAGTGGGAGGAAAAATGTCTGAGATATTCCTCACTCAGTTGAGTTGAAATGGTTTTCGTGAAATTTTGAAGGAAGTCTTCGAAGTTTTATAGTGAAACGTCACTTTCATAGTTAGATCGTCACGAAGTTGCAAGACTCAATGCATCCATATAAGGTTTCAAGGCTCAATGCATCGTTATGAAGTTTCAAATTTTTCGGTGCAACATATTTGTTTGAATTGGAGTGCTTTCATTTTCTTTAATTAGTTTAGCTTTTCCTATCATTTTGGATTGTTATAGCTTATATTCCTCTAATTAAAGTTCAGTTGTGTTTTCTTATAATAAATTCCGCATTAGATTCTTTTCATTATTTGGACAATATCTTGTCAAAAGTATTTGAGAAGTCAACAAATGTTATAACGGAATATTATGAAAAGCTTCATATGCTTGGGTATGTTTGGAAGTGATTTTAAAATAGTAAATCACTTTTTTGTCATTTTTAAAATTACTATAAAATATGTTTTGAGAACTTATTGACATTTTAAAAAGTTTAATTGAATGGTCTATTAGACACAAGGCAACAAATTCAATGATCCATTATATAACTTTTTTTTTCAAGAATATTATACATGTTTTGAAATTTGCAGGCCTATCATACACTAAACTAAGAACCTTGAAGTTTGATATTTGATCTCTCACTTCACATATTGTTAAAAACAAAAAAAATACACTTTTTGTTTCTTAGATTTGGACTTGGGTGCAATGACGAAATCCTAAAGAGAAGAGATGAAAGGAAATGGAGCAAAATAATCGAGCAATAATCGGAGTAAGAAAAACGGAGGAGAACAAAATAATCGAGCCAAAGAATCTGTAGATTAAGTGGGATTAGTTTGAACCCCAAACATTTGTAGGCTATAATAGCTCATCCATCCAATTCTAAATAGGCCCAAATGCCCCCTTAGTTTATTTTAACCCTCATTTGGAAAATCTATTATTTTTTGTTTTTGCCTTCAATTTTTTCGTTATGGTTAAAGGGTTTTATTTTAGAGATTTTCTTAAGGATCTATTATTAAAAACATTTTCAATTTTTTAAACTAGAATAAAAATAATCTTTTTTAATCTTTTTTTTCCTTTTTTTCTTTTCTTTTTTTCTTTTTTTCTTTTTTTTCTTCTTCTCTCTGTCTCCTCCCCAGCCTATTCTAGCCGCCCCTTGTTGTCAGTTCCATTGAGGATCTGAGGGCGAGACGAATGTGCATATTCAATATGTTTTTTAAAGCTTATGAATGTATTAAATATGACCATGAAAGTTTGATTGTTGTTTAACCAAATTTAAAGTTAAAATTGCCATTTCGATACTTTTATTTTCCTCTAAAAATGTGATTAAATATATAGTTCTCAAATATGAAATAGGTATTTGGGAGAGCGAATCAAATGGAGAGTTTCCACTCTTTATCTTAAGGAGCTCTTAAACTTATTGTAGTCATCATATCTTATTAACTCCTTATATTATGAATTTTATGATTTCTCACACCAAACATCTAGAAATATTCCACCAAACCTCCCAGATATTTTGGTACAACAGAATATACTTTTTCTTCATACCATTTCTCTGTTTGATGAGAAAACGTGAATGGCACTCCAAAAATGGAAAGTGCCAATGCCATTTGGATTTATTATGGGCACAGCATATTCTTTCATTGTCCTTTAAAGGTAGGGACACCATGGTCCTCTTTCAATTATGTTCTTAGAAAAATCCCAACTCAGTTGCATTAATTTAAGGCTAAATTTTATAAAATGCCTCTAAAATTTGTACTTGATATCAAAAAATATATTTTATAAATATGTTCAAAAATATCCTTACCATTAGTTTTGGAGGAATTGTATCAAAAATTCTCATTAACTTTTAAAATACTCTTAAACTTAGAAAAAGAAAAAAAAATCAAAAATATCTTTATTGTTATATGAACAAAAATCGTTAATACTGTCTTGCTTCTCTCTTTTTTCACCAATCTCTTCTTCAATATCCTCTTTGTTTTTTTTTTTTTTTAATTGTTAGACATTTGTTTATTAAAAAATAATAAATAGATAAAAATGTATACTTCATGTAAGGTAAATGTGCTATAATAAGAAGAAAGAGAATAATGGAAGCACCAAGTGATTTTATGATTGAAATGTTTAACAAAGTTGTATGCGAATAGTTGGTATGTGTTAATAATCAAATTTTTTTTTTTATTTAGTTATTTATCGTTTGGTATGTTTTAAGGGAAGATAATTTTGATTTATTCATTTTGTTAGACTTTATGTTTTAACTTAAGTTTTTAGTTTTTACTTTGGTTGTCAAGAAAATTGGTGTAAGAATTGGAAAAAAATGTAAGAAATAAGAAAGTGTCCATATGAAAAAAAAATGATGATATCTATATAATTTGTTTTAAATTCAGTTCTTTTTGAATTCAAGAAAACTTCAAATAGATAGATCGTCATACCATCGGTAGTAGCATTTTAAAACTTTTATTTAAACAAAATTCGACTTATTTTGCAACAAGATATTAACAATTTTTGTACATATACTAATGATGATCGTACTTTTTAACTTTGCTTTAAGTTTAACCATTTTAAAAAAAAAAATTAAAGTTTGGGGTATTAAACAAAACTTTAATGGTTTCCATCCAAAACTAATAGTAAGGATATTTTTAAAAAATAAATAAATAAATTTAAGGGTATTTTTTACACTTTTGAAATTTCAGAGATATTTTTTACGCAAATTATAAAAGTTCAGGGATGTATGAAAAGTATTAGTATTATTTAACCAAATTCTATAAAAATTAACGATAAGGAACTAAGATCAAGGTTTCTTGAAATTACACCGCTAAAATTGGATAACTAAAAGTATATGAAGTATAGAGATCAAAAGAGTAATTTAACCTAAAATAGTCTGCGTCTATTTGTTTCATAGACTTAGACTTTTAAAAGTGTCTAATAAGTCTACGTACTTTCAACTTTGTGTATAGTTTTAAATTTTAAATTTTGTATCTAATAGATCTTTAAACTTAAATTTTGTATCTAATAAGTCATGATATATTCAATTTTGAAAAAGAAAATATCTGTTAATTACAAAATTAAAATTTATCCCTATTAAAATCCTACAATATTGATCGTGTGATTTCTAGTACACTCGTATGGCAACTGAGCTATGTTCGATTTACAATTTTGATTTCGTATTTAGTACATACCCTAACTAAAAAAAGGTTAAATAGGTTAATGACATATTAGATATAGATCGATGACATATTAGATACATAATTAAAAGTTGTTTAATAATCTATTAGATTTTTTTTAGTTTAGGAACTTTTTTTATATATAATATATGAGGTGAGATGATCGAATTTCTGATTTTAATGTTAGTTGAGTTAGACTCATTTTGTCAAAGTTGAAGAACTTAATTGACATAAAAATGAAAGTTTAATTTATTATAACACTTTTGACAAATAAATATGAACTTATATGATACAAAATTAAAAATTTAATAATCTATTAGATATTTTTTAAAAGTTTAATGATCAAATAATCATAAAGTTGAAAATTTAAATACCAAGCTCGTATCTTTTTTAGACAAATCTAACTTGTAATAACTCACATGTTACCATTCTTTTAAATTCAGAGCTTGATTTAGATGTTCCTGTTTTTGTAAAATTTCAGACTTTGCCATATTTATAAATAGGTATTATTTTATGCTATTTATGCATCCTCTTAAATTTACCCGTCCACAAATGAGACCCACATAGTCACGTGATCCATCACCTCTTCCCATGACTTGTTTTCTTTGAAAGGACTTTTCTTTGATGTATCACTGATATTTCATATTTTTAGTCCGTTTCGATACTCTAGTTAATTTTCGTGACTAATTTGATTTTCGTAATTCATGGAGTAAATATTAAAGCTCTTTTTGTTTGATGCTCATTTGATTATTTAAAATTATACTTCTTAATAAGTCAAGTTTTGAAAATAATTTTCATTTTCTTTTTTATTTTTTTTTTACTTTTAAGTATTTTTTTAAAATGTGAAATCTATAAACAAAATGGAAGAAATAAACCTAAATTTCAAAAACAAATAAACCAAATCGGTATCAAATTTAGTTTAAACTAGCTAGAACATTTGGTTAAAATTTCATGTTTGGTAGGGAATTTGAAAACAGAAAATTAAAAACAATGAATTCAATGGAAACATGGTTGTATTTCATGTTTTTTGATGTTTATTTGGTAGCATATTAAAAAACTATATTCTAATTTAACTAATTGTTTAAAATGTGATTGATAGTATATTTATAAATAATAAATATTGTTGTAGTTACCCACAAAATATTATTTGACAATAAATTATTATTAATTTATTTATGAACATGGTTTATGTTATTTCTTTTGTATGATAATTATTTTATTATATTATATAATTTATAATACATTACATAATACATATTTTATTTTTCAACAAATGAATTTTGAGTTTATTACATACATTTTGTAATTATAAGCGTTTTTATCTTTATTTAATATAATTATGTACTTTAAAATTCAAAATTTAAAATTCAAATTCAATAAAAAGATAAAAATTTTGTTTTCAGAATTTGCATTATTTGGATTACGTAACTAAAATTATTTTTAGAAATATAATCAAATACATATTTTTTACTGATAAATTAGAAAATATAAAATAAAATCTAAATTCACTATCAAACCAATCTTAAAATTCTTGAAAATTTCTTACATGCAGATATTATAAAAGTCAGGAGAAATGTTTCATGCGAATAATTGAGGTGTGATGTTATTATTTGGAAATGTGAATTTTATTGAATCAATATTTTTGCACAACATTTGGGGACTAAAATAATATTTTAAAAATAATTGGTCGGTCGATCATATGAGTTAGTTATTTTTACTTCTTCTATTTCTTTTATAAGTATTAGTTAGTTATGGCTTCCTAATTTCCAAAGGAGTTGGTTTTAGATAAGACAACAACAAATTAAACTAAAACTAATTATTCTTTTTGCATAGTTTTTAATTGATTAGGATTTTAGAGATTCTAATCATTATAATATATGTGATGATTATTCCGTACGCAATCAAACAATGTGTCCATTTCAAAACAATTTTAAAATTGTTGTGTTTATTTAATTGCAACAAATTGTACTTTGATTGACGGATTAGTTTGGATTCAATAAATATACAGTTACAACTATCGAGGAAAGGTGGGGCCAAATTGCACAGACGGCTCACATCTCAAGTTAGAAAATGAGAAAAATGAAAAAATACTAAAAAATGTAAGAGAATAGATTTGGAGTCTATATTTTCATTGATATATTTCTACATTTTTATAATAAGATAAAACAATATTTTTATTATCTAGTAAAAAAAATCATAAAACTTAGAGATAAATAACACGATTTTACTAATGTAAATATAATACAAGGATATGTTAACTTATTTCAAAATCAAAAAATATTTATTTACTAATTTAAATTTATTTTTTTAAAAATTTTTTGTTTTTATAATCCTCCCTTATATATTCATCGCAAATCAACATTTTAACTATATTTTCGTCGATTTTTTTTGTAAAATTGAGACCTCGATATTTGTATTGACATCGAAAATCGACATCTTAAACCTCAGAGATAATATATATATATTATATATATATATATTATATATAATATATCACATTTTTATATTGTACTCGTATTTGTCGTCCTAAAATAAAAGTTGTTGTCAAAATGAACATACCTCGATTGACATCAAATGTGTGGATAATTTGGTTGTTAGATGTTTGATCCCTCCCCTTCACCACTATCAAAACAAAATCTTAAATTTAAAAATTATCAAATGGGTTCTTTTAACTTTTAATTTATTTTTTTAATTGTTACATTTATTATAGATGAGATTAAAATTTGTATGTAATAGGTTAAATTGTAAATTTAGTTTATGTGGTTTAAGAAATTAGAATTGAGTCCTTATAGTTTGATAAAACCTCACAAAAAGTTCCTATGATCTGATAAAATCCTTGTAAATAGGACCTAGCTTTAGGACTATTTATGAATCAAAGCAAATAATGAATTTTAAGTTTAAAGCTAATTAGTTGAATTATAACTTCCTCCAAACTATATGGACCAATATTACAATTTAATCTACCTAATAGTATAATAAGCTTTCAATATCGTGTATAGTAGATTCGCAAATTTTGAAAATAGAAACGGAATAAATCAATGTCTTATTATTATGCAAAATTGAATTTCAGTATTTTAATAGTTATAAAAAATCGAATCTATATTCATAAATCAATTAATTAAAAGAAACTATAGGAATCTACTAGATGCATAATTTAACACTATAGATGCAAAACTTAAAGTTTACGAGTAAACTAGTAATTTAAGGTTAAGTTATGAATTTGGCCTCTATAATTTGGAGAAAGTTGGAATTTAGTCTCAATGATTTTAGGAGTTATAATTTAGTCATTATGATTTGATAAAATCTTATTCATAATTTTTGTGGTTTGATAAACTCATCATAGATAGTCTCTATCATATGAACTATTTAGGAAAAAATTATCAAACTACAAAAAGTAAATTCTTATCATAAATTGTAGAGACTAAATAATAACTTTCTTCAAATTAAAGGAACCAAATTTGTAAAATATAACCATGTTCATCTCTATATACGTGTATGTCTTTAACCAAGAAGAAAAATACTTTTTTGGTTTCTCTATGTTTGGCTATAGTTTTCATGAGTTTCAAATGGCTACACTTTTATATTCTCTAAGTTTTTAGTTTAATTTTAATTTAGTTCATAAGTTTCAAAGTGTTATATTTTTTATCTCTGAAGTTTGATTTTTGCTTCCATCTAGATCCTTAATTTAAAAACATATACTTTAAACATCAAATTTTGACTCAATACTAATTTTAACTAAACTTCAATGTATATTAATCACTTTTAAATAATTACAAAGGTAAAATTTAAAATCTATTTTAACAAAGATGCAAAAATAGATAAATTTAATTAATTATAATTATTATATATATTCTAAATCAAATAATCACATTAACATTAAATATTAGAATTGAATATTTAATAAAAAAAAAACCGAGGTTAATAATATAAATATTGAAAGTTAGAGAGTAAATTAAAACAAAATTTAAATATAATAGACAATAATATTTTACCATTTTTAAATCCAAAGACCAAACTAAAATCAAAAGTAATTTCTCTAGAAAATAACAGGAAAAGAAGAGGAGAGAGATGATATGGGAAGGAAGGAAGGGACACGGAAATCGAAAGTACGGCCATAAATTCAGATTTAGATCCTCTCATTTCTAATCTTGAGAAAACGACGACGTACCTCACGTGGCTGGGACTCATTCCAAAATTAACGATAACATTTTTTTTTTTTTTGCTTTTTAAATATTAATTATAGATTAATGAGTTTGGTTGTCTCGTGTTTAAGTTTAACATATCCTTTCACCGGCAAAGAAACGAAGAAACGAGGCGGTTGCCTCTCCTTTCTGAAGTCAAGCCACGTTGAAAAGATTTATGACGGTCTTATTATTATTATTATTTTAATTTATGATCACAATTTAGTAATTTTTTTATTACTAAAACTTAAATTTATCCTTTCCAATTTCTTATAATTCTTTGCCTCAAATAAGATTTTTAGCCAAATTTAAAAACTAAAAATTATTTTTTTGGGTAGACTGTCTTGGGTTTTTTGTACGGATCCTTCAAACGAAAAGTGACCACGTACAGAAAAAGTAATGGAAAGTGATATTTTGTTGATGTCATCTATATGTGATTTTTACTACTTTGCCCCTGAGATGCACCCCGCGCGCCTGTCACTACCAAGAAACTCGATCTTGATGACTCGTTACTCGTTCCTCGTTGGCTCGTCACACGATCATCAATGCATACTCACTTGATAATCAGATACATAGTCACTCGATACGTATGCAATCGACACGTGTATACTCGATCATAGCCATCCGTACTCAATACTCGATGAATGTATACTCGATCATTTTAAATTATCCGCGCCCATTGAAGGACCTGCTCTGTAGTTAATGCTCATGTACGAACATACACGAGTTGGGAAATTTTCTGACAATTCTCAATATTCTTTCAAATCAATTTCGTAAATGTGAAGAGAAAATCAAGAACAAACATAACTGAAACACAAAAGAGAAAGTCGAGCTCTCTTTCCCTAGAAAAAAAACTCACTTCACAAAACTTTATTTTCTCGACAGAGATCAAATTATAAAGGCATTCAGATCATTTCACTATATTGTCTCACACATCAAGTAAGTAAATGTGCTAATTTTTACTCATTTTTTGCTTACGCTTTTACTTTTCCAACCTCGTGCAAGACATGTGAATGTAGAAAAAAACAAGAGTGAGTGCAAGTTTGTGAGTGTGCACTGAGACATGCGAGTGTAGCTCCCAGTGGAGCGAGGATGAAGGGAGAGAAAGCTATGAAACCGTAAGCATCGAGTAAAGAATATTGAGTATCGAGTAGCGAGGATTTGACAGTAACCAATTTTTCTAATTGCTCGCTTTATGTACTGTTTTTCTCAAAGGATGGGGAATTGTATATTCTTATGTTATGGCGGTACATGGGATCACACAAAAGAACGCTATATTGGAGTCCATTTGAACGGTTTGCTAGTTTCAAACACGTTTGACGTATAATGAGCTAGTAAATCTAGTATATAAGATCATGCAAGTTAATTCGAAAAAGTTCAAGATTTATAATAAGGGTGACATATAAGATGGATATTGATTCTCCTCTAGTATGCTTAATGGACAATGTTGGTGCTAAATTTCTCATTTCAAAGTACGATCGTACTAGACCGTATGTATTTATAAGTCTTAAGGAAATTGAAGAAATTCATCGTGAGGCAATATTTGATTACCTAAAGAGAGAAGACCAACTCATATGTGGAGCGAATGTCAATGAGCATGATGTTTGTCCATCGAGTGTCTCACTGGAAAACGACAACGTCGATATTAATATAGCGAATGTATTGCATTCGAACGTGACAATAGAAGAGGTTGGGACATGTGTAAATAAGTATGTGATGATAAAAGATGAAGATACTGGGAATGAAGAATAATCAACCCAGGTTTTTTAGGGAGTGGTCATTCTATTGTGAATGAAGAACGACCAACTCCAATTATGTCAAATGATTTTGACTATTTTGTTAGGAGTATGCCTCACCAAAATCAGTGCAATGTGTCATCCAGTAGTAATGCCAAAACGGAGGACTAGATCATGCAACAACAATCGTTCTGTAGGGTTGGGAGATACCATTGAAGTATGTCAAATTTTCTTCAGCAAGAGTGATGTAAAAATAAGGTTAGCAATGTTGGCCATTAAGAACAACTTTGAGCTGCGGGTTAAAAAATTGAACAAAAAATTGTATAATGTTTGGTTTTTACACTCAACTTGTAAGTGGGTTGTTCAGGCAATTAAAATGGACGGGTGTGATATTTTCAATATCATAAAATGCACGCCCAATCACACATGCTTGATTGAAGTATTAAATCATGACCACATACAAGCTAGCGCATTCGTTATTGGTCACTTGATAAAGGGCAAGTTCGACATTGCTCGAGGGGACAGACCGCACCATATTATTGAGGATATGTAACATCAATACAATGTCAATATTAGTTATGACAAGGCAGGGCGTGCGAGAGAAACGACTTTTGCTCTGCAAGGGTGGTGCCAGAGAAATCATATGCCAACTTGCATGCATATGGTAAGGCTTTGAGGATAGAAAATCCTAGAATTGTATTTTGAGATCGAGCTTGAAGAATCAAAATATTTCAAATACATGTTTATGGCACTAGATACGAATTTAAGAGGTTTAAGAGTTATTGACCCATGATCATTATAGATGGTACTCATCTAAATGGTAAGTACATTGAGCTCGCCCTCAAAGTCCGCAGAGTTGCCCTTCACCTTGGGCTCGACCTTAATCCTGAACTTCTTCCATACCTGTAGTGGAAGCTGTTGGGGTTGATGCCCTAAATCTCGTAGGGTTATATATTCTATAATTGTAATGTACAAACATTTTATTTATGTAATAAAGTATATGATGTTTTATTTCAAAATTAGTTGCATTAACCACAAACTAATAAACTAACATCCATAGTTATCTTGTAGCTTAAACATGTATGTAAAGACATACAGGTGGATCATGTTTAATTAATAACCTAAATGGTCTGTAGTAGATGGATAAGGTTAGATATCTTATCCTGGTGACACTACGAGTATGGCCCGCTTTGTAGGTGTTACAACTATTGTGAAGTGCTACAAATGATCTAATCTTGATCATTCACGTGGAGACGTGTGAGTGGAAATATTCTATACAAAGGAGTTTGTATAAGACCAGACTACAAAACGTTTAGTCTCATTATATAACGTAGTTCATAATAGAGACTTACATTTCACCAAGATGACCATAGGTAACATGACCTGAATCCTGAGTGAGTTGTGAACTCCTGTGTACGAGGGCGATCTTTTGATTTCTATGGGTGAGAGTGGTCAGATCATCAACTCAACGAGCCTACCATTTTAGGGATTAATTTGATTAGAGAGCTGGGAACACAACTACACAAAAAGGAATTCACTCCTTCCTCAATGACAGGGTAAGTAGACAAATTGCTCCCTTAAGGGCTGATTCTAGGGCTTGAACAATGTGGCGTCGTACCCTCTTCTAGCCCGAGAGGGGTTTGACCATAGTTGGACTATGATTTATTGTTCATTAGAGGGATCAGTGGTACTTAAGGATTTAGATGTAACTACAGCGACAAAACGATAATTTTGGTCCAACTATACTTACGAGCAATTTGTGAAGGGTCATCATACTGTTAATTGGTTATATCCGATTGACACATAAATATATTTGTAGTGCAAAGAGTGCAGGTATCGGTCTTTAGTGGAGTGCCTGACAGTTAACGGATGGTGAATAATTTAATTAAAGAGTTTAATTAATTATTCACGTACCATTGGAGTTTCAAGCTATAGGTCCACGAGGTCCCCTCGGTAGCTCAACGGAAATAAATGAGAAATAGTTTTTGGATTAATTTGAATTGTTCAAATTTAGGGAATTAATTATATATGATATAATTAATTAAAATTTAATTATATGTGATATAATTACCATAATGTAATTGATACATTATAATATTAATTATTTATGAGGGTAAATAAATATTTGAAAATGATTTAAATATTAATTATATGAATTGGATTCATATAAATAAATTTAATGTAAATGTGATTTATATTAAAAGCCATTAGTGAGAGAAAATTGAAACTATAGGTTATATGTTATACGTGATATAACATATAGTTATGCAAACTATATAACAAATTAGTTATTATATATATATATATATATAATATTAATTAATTAATTAAAATTAATTTTTAATTAATTACTTGAATTATTGTGAGAGAATTAACTTCCCTCCTCAATTTTCTCTCTATCCGTATTATGTGGGTGGTTGACAGAGAGAGTGGGGTTTTGGTTTTTCTTCTTCTTCTTGCAACACATAAGAGTTCTTGTGGAAGACAATAATAATAATAAAAAAAAAAATCCCTTGTTCCTCCTATTTTCTCTCATTAATTATCCATTCCCTCACAATCCAAAATCACAAGAGCCCACTCTTCCTGGATTCTCACCAGAGAATACCAAGGTCTCCTTCGTGGTAGTGCCCTATTTTGGAGTGTTCGTGATTTTCACAAAAAAAGAGGATTTAACGTGAAGGTTTGAGTTTTTCAAAGGTTAGGGTTTCTGAAACCCTAATTTATTGTTTTTTTTAGCATGTTGTATTGTCTTGAATTAAATGTATGATTTATGTATATTCTTTTGTAAAATTTTATTTTGTAAAATTTGGAATGTTAAGACGATCTCGCTTCTGCATGAAGACCTTTCAATGGGATTTTTCAGAGGCAATTCAGAATATGGTATTGTCAATAGGGGAAAGGGTGGTATCTTGGGAAGCAACATAGAAAGATGTGGAATCTCGAGGAGAGCAATGGATATTGTAACAATGGAGAGGATGGGCTAGGTGGATGGTAAAGGGATGGGGTCACTAGATATGGTGGTAGATGCATGTGGTCACTAGACTTTGTGGAGGGTGGGGGGATGGGGTCACTAGACTCTATAGAGGGTGTAGGGATTGAATCACTGGTCTCAATGAAAGGTGGAAGGATGGGGTCACGTGACTCTGTGTGGAGGGTGTAGGGATGGGGTAACTAGTCTCGGTGGAAGGTGAAGGGATGGGATCAATGGCCTCAGTGAATGATGTATGGATAGGGTCAATGAACTCTATGGATAGTCGATGGATGGGGTCACGGGACTTGGTGGATGGTGGAAGAACGGAGTCACTAGTCTCGGTGGAATCCATGCTTAAACCCTACATTTTTTACAAAATACATTAGGTCAAATGCTACATCTTATATATTTACATTAGAACAAGTTCAATATAGTATTACGTACCTGATACAAGGGCCACGGTAAGCTGGTGATTGTTTGTATGTCAGCTTGAAGGACATTCAAGTCATACTTCACATCTTTCAAATCTGACTGCACATTGTCCAATTTATGCTCCATCATAGACACTTTTTGATCTATGTCACAGAGTGATGTATGAACAGCCACATCCCTCATGGGCTTCGAACGAGATGTATTAGACCGAGGCAACACTTGCTCTTCAATTGGGGGCATGTGCTCGTAAGTAGAGAGCTCGTGAGATTCATTATGAGGAGGGTGAGTCTCACACTGGCCAGTAGGGAGCTCGTGAGACTAATGCTCATCAAGTTCTGGTTGGTGGAACTAATGCTTGTGACTCTTGTAGTCACTGGAGTGACTATGGGCATCCTCATCATGATGTGATCTATGTGTCTTCTGAGGAGCTCGTCTCCGCATCAATGCGCTCGTATACGGGTCGTTCATTAACCCGTGTCCCTATACCGCCTTTCCCTATCTGACATGATCAGTGGTGTGGGTGTGATATGTGTCTGTACAAAACAACGAAGAATTTGTTAGTTATATATGACATTCACCTTAAATCCAAGTAAATATTGATGTAATACACTAACCTTATTGGACTGAAACAAGTCTCGCCGTATTGTTTTGGTCGACGGTGAGTTTGTACACTTCCACCTCAGAAATCGAGGTACGACATATCTACTCAGTTGGGTTGTAACTTTTTCGACGATCATTGATATAGTCTCGTATGCCCACATCTACCATAATTCATAAACGATTACAAAATAAGAATAAATAGTAAGTCATATTGCAACTAAAATAAGTAGATCTCATATGATCAATAAGTGGATATTACCTGAAATGCATGAGGAAATCTTGGTAGGTTGTACTTCACAATGTAGCTCTTATTGTTCTTGGACCTTTTTTTTTAAAAAAAAAATAGTTGTCTGTCTTACCACTCAATCCTCTTTATAGTCCAAGTAATGTCCTCTCCCATAACACGTTTCCCCAATCCATGGAATTAAAGTAATCTAAATTCTCCATGTCAATTAATAATGTCTTGTCAACATTGATTCTCATCATCTCCCTCCCCATCATACCCAATTTAGTGTAATAGACCAACGTAATCTTCACAATATCCATGTTGTTATCAAACTTCATCTCTTTGTACACTGTCTCTAAGGTATCAATGTGATTGTCCCCCGCAAAATTATTCTTGAAGTACTTACTATGTAATGGTCCAAGTGCTTTATCCCTCCTCACAACTGTTGGATTAGGTGACCGTCACAATCCCATCACTAACAGGAAATCTTCTTTGGAGAATATAACAATCGTACCATTCAAATTAAAGGTTGTTGCATCCTTCCTATCGTTTACAACCTCTTTTAATAGAATGTAGTGGACCAATGGACCGTTGAAGATAATGTCCATGTTCATGAATCGCCCAAATATTGTCTTCTTGAAGAGGGCAAGCAGAGTGAGAGTAAGCTTCTCTTTCACATTCTTGTTAGCCATTTCAATGTGAGATGATAGGTTGCTCGTTTGGCCTGGGAAATGATCATGGGGAGGAATCTTGAATTGTCTAGCCATACTGCACAAAATAACAAAAAATACCAGAAATTGAGCATTCTGTTCAATACTCGATATTCAATATACGATACTTGATGCACGATACATGACACTCGATACTCGATACATGATACACAATACACGATTGTTCGATACTAGATACATGCTACATGCTACATGCTACATAGTGTCCCTTACTCGCTACATTACATGTGACTAAATGGTTTGTTATCAAGCATTCAGTTTGATTTTCCACCTTCATGACTTATCCTACTCAAACCTTAAAGTCTAAACGGTCTGAAATGCCAGAAATATGAAAATTGAAATGAAAAAAATTCAAGCTCCAACCAAACATGCAAGATATGAAAACCGAAATGAAAATCGTATCGATCGAGCATTGAGGAACATGCAAGTGCATGATGACAAAATATAACAAACAAAAAGGCAAATAATGCCAAAATATAACTAAAGAGAATAGTGTTACCTGATGCAAAGAGAATTGAGAGAGTTTCGAGTGTAGAGGTGCAATTGTCGAGGGATATAAAATTGGAAGACGAGAGAGAATAGTTTGAGAAACGAGTTGAAGTGGTGAAATAATGGACTTCAAACGGGTTTTAGAATTCAAAAAGTTCAAAATGATCAAGTATAAATTAATTGAGTATCAAGTATAATGTGACTATGATCGAGTATACACGTGTCGATTGCATATGTATCGAGTGACCATGCATTCAGATATCGTGTGAACGTGCATCGAGGATCGTGTGACGAGTAATCAAGGATCGAGTTCCTTGGTAAGCCCAGACGCGCGGGGTGCATCTCAGGGCAAAGTAGTAAAATCACATGTGAATGACGTGGCCCTCCGTACTTTCTTGCCATTTTTCATTTGAGCCTCCCAAACGAGGCCCTCCGTACAAAAAATCCAACTATCTTTTTAGTTATTGGATTTCGAATAATATGTAAATCTAGTCATTGGTTTTTTAAAATGTACCTGTTTAGTCCCTAAATTTTTAAGAATATATTTAAAAGATCCACGAACTATTTTTTTTATTTTCACTTTATATAATCATATGAAATTCCGAATCACAAAAATATGTCTACAAAATAATTTTAGAGAGAAGAGGTAATCTTTAAAGATATATATTTGATTTAAAATAATAATAGTAAATTAATGCATGAGCTTTTTAAACCTTTAAAAAAAAACAAAGGACTACAAAGATATATTTTGAAAATCCAGGGACCAAATGAACCAATTCTAAAGAACTCGAGGACTAAAAAAGTATGTTTTGAAAACCCAGTGACCAAATGCACGTATTCTTCAAAATCAGAGGCTAAAAAGGTAATTTTCCTTATTCTTTTTAGTTTTCAAAACTCATTTTAATTTATTAAACAATCTGTAAAAAATAAATAATAAAACAATAAATATAAATCTAGAAATGATGTTTATAGGCTTAATCTTAAAAAACTAAAACCAACAACAAAAACCCTGGTTGGTAATCATTTTTGTTTTTAGTTTTTGAAAAGTAAATAAGTTTTTTCTTTCTCACTTTCTTACCATTATTTACATTTAATTGAATTATTTATCATTTTTTAAAAAGATAAACACTATAACATATATATAATAAATATATATATATATATATATATATATATATATATATATATATATATATATATATATATTAGTTTGCAAACTTAGTTTTGCTTTTTAAAATATTGGTAAAAAGTATAAGATATAATAATTAAATTTAGAGCTGAAAATAACATTTATAGACTTGATTTTTAAAAAGTAAAAAGTAAAAACCATAGCCTTGTTGGTAACTATTTTTCTTTTTTCATTTTTTTGTTTTTTAAAATTAAGTATACTTTATCTCATTTCTTATAATGATTTGCATATTTCTTAAATACAAGTTGAAATCAAACAATAACAAATAAATAACAAATCAATAATTTAGTAATTTTTTAAAAACAAAAACAAAGAACTTTCTTTTTATTTCTTTATTTATAATTTTTTTTCTCTTAAAAATTTCAATGTGGTTTCTTTACGTTTTTAGATAAACATTCAAATATTTCAACACATTTCCAAAAATTAGAATAATAATAATTAAAAAATTATCATATTTTTCTGGTTTTTAAAACGTTGGTAGAAAGTTGGTTAACGAGATGAATATGCTTACAAGTTGAGTAATTTATATAAGCTTAACTAAAAAACGAAAATCAAATGGTGGCATAATATTTTAAGTATTTGATATCTATTTGGTTTTAAGTAACATTGAATATACTATTTATAAATTATTTATTTTATGTTGTTTAATTTTTTTTTAAGGAAAACAAAAAAAAAAAAAAAACCTGTTACTATTTTTTAAACTCTGACAAAAAAAATATATATATATTTAAAAGAAGAACAGCACAAGGGTTGAAACGAACAAACAAAAGTACTTTAAAAGCATAAACTAAAAATGAGAATATTATTGAACATACATTGAATTTTACTATTTCATTTGCTTCCATTATTATTCTTATTATTATTTTAAAAGGCTTCCATTAAATATAAAATTTTGCTACTGTGTGAAAAACCTATGAAACATCGAACATAAAAATCTGTTTAATAGATGGTTATGTTTTCATTATCGAGATATGAATACTTGTTAAAAATAGAATTGATTATATTTAGTTTCTTGTTGCTAGCCTTTAGGGGTGCTATTCTTTGTGCTAGTCTTGTGCTATTTGTTTTGGGTGGTTAGTTTGTTATTTATGGTGTATTTTGAGCTTATATAAGGCCTAATTGGAATGAAATTCATGAACTGGAGTTTTATATCACTTCCTCTCTTTTACTGGTTCTCTCCATTTTTTTCTATCAGTGGTATCAGAACCTGGTCGTGACATCTTTTTCCTAGCTATTAAACCAACTCTCATTCCTTTATCTTTTACAATAGCTAACAAGCATAGACAATGGCCTCGGACAACTATGTGTAACCAGCAATTCCCCGCTTTGATGGTCATTATGATCATTGGAGCATGTTGATGGGGATTATGGTCCAAAGAGTACTGGACTATTGTTGAAACATGAGTGAATGAACCAGCTGCTAGAGTTGTCTTGTCAGAAGCTGACCAAAAGAAGCTAGAGGAACGAAAATTGAAGGATCTCAAGGCAAAGAATTATTTATTCCAAGCCATTGATCGTGCCATCTTGGAGACCGTTTTGCAAGAGGATACATGCAAGCAAATTTGGGATTCCATGAAGAAAAAGTATCAGGGCACAATGAGGGTGAAAAGATAGCAGCTCTAAGCTCTTCGCAAAGAGTTCAAGATTCTTAAAATGAAGTAAGGTGAGTCCATGGATGGGTATTTCTCACGGACCTTGGCTGTAGCAAACAAGATGCGTATCCATGGAGAGGATTGAAGATGTAGTTGTGCTTGAGAAGATTCTTCGGTCGATGGATTCTAAATTTACATATGTGGTTTGTTCAATTGAAGAATCAAAAGATATTGATACATTATCAATTAATGAATTACAAAGTTCTTTACTTGTGCATGAGTAGAGAATGACGTCAAATATAGGTCCAACCAAAGAACAAGCTCTGAAAACTTCAATTCATGGTGAAAACTCTGCAGGGAGAGGATCAAATAGAGGATGTAGAAGGTGGTAAGGAAGAGGACGAGGTGGTGGACATGATCCACACAAGCAAACATCCAATAACAACTCGAGACTTGGTAAGTCAAACATTCAATGTTATCATTGTCATAAGTTTGATCATTACAAGTTTGAATGCACAACCAACTTCAACCATGAAAAAGGAGAGCAATCCAATTATATAGAGGAAAAGGAGCAAGAAACTCTATTGATGTCGTGCCACTACAACGAGGAGCTTGGAACTAACATATGGTATATAGATACTGGTTGCAGCAATCATATATGTAGTAACAAGTCTCTCTTTTCTCATTTGGATGAAAGTTATCATTCTACTGTGACATTTAGTGATAATTCTAAAGTAAATGTTGTGGGTAAAGAAAATATTCAAATTAAGATAAATAAAAAAAAAGGCAATGTTGAAACCATATCAAATGTGTTTTATATTCCTGATTTGAGAAGCAATTTACTGAGTGTTGGATAGCTACAAGAGAAGGGTTATGTCACAACTATCAAAGAAGGTGCCTGTGAGATATATAATCCAAGAAGAGGATTGATAGCTCGTGTTGAAATGGCCTCGAACAGGTTATTCCCACTTAAACTAGAAGGTTTAGAGTTATGTTTCAAGACTAATTCAAGACCCCATATGGCTTTGGCATTTGCGATATGCCCACTTGAATTTTAAAGGTTTGCAAGTCCTTTCTCAAAAGCAAATGGTGGTTGGTCTTCCCTAAATTTGTCCTCCCATAAAAGTATGTGAAGATTATGTTGTTGGCAAACAACATCGTGAGAGCTTTCCAAAACGTAAAGCATGGAGAGCACGTAAATCCCTGGAGTTGATTCATTTTGACATATGTGGCCCATTAAACCCAGTATTAAATGGGAAGAAAAAATACTTTATTTCTTTCATTGACAATTTTTCCAAAAAAACTTGGGTTTATTTTTTGCAGGAAAAGTCTGAAGCATTCTCAATTTTCAAGAGCTTTAAAGCGGTAGTTGAAAATGAAATTGGGAGAAAGATCAAAACCTTTCGAACGAATCGTGGAGGAGAATACATGTCACAAGAATTTGTAAAGTTTTGTGCTCAGCATGGAATTCGGCACCAGTTGACAGCAGCCTACACACCTCAACAAAATAGTGTTACCGAAAGAAAAAATCGTACTATCCTCAACATGGTTCGAAGTATGATTGCAAATGGGAGAGTTCCAAAGAAATTCTGGCCAGAAGCAGTAAATTGGGGTGTTCATGTTTTGAATCAAAGTCCAACTTTTTCGGTGAAAAACATGACTCCTCAAGAAGCTTGGGATGGGCATAAACCGTCAGTTGATCACTTTAAAGTGTTCGAGTGCATTGTATATGCACACATTCCTGACGAGAAGAGAAGGAAGCTAAATGACAAAGGTAAAAAATGTGTCTTTCTTGGCATTAGTGAGCAATCAAAGGCTTACAAACTGTTCAATCCAATCACAGGTAAAATTGTAATTAGCCGAGATGTTATATTTGATGAACTAAACACTTGGAATTAGGCAGAAGATACTCTGGAGCAACAAATAATACCTGTGAATTTTGAAGACAGTGATGAATCTTTACACCTCAACTTGAAAATCTAGTATAACAATCAGTTGAGCTTGAGGCTACTGATTCTCAAACAGGATGTGCAAGTTCTTTAAGATCACAACGAGTTAGAAGGAGACCAACATGGATGGAAGATTATGAGGTTAGTGGTGATCTTTCTGATGAGGCATTTATCCATGATGCTTTATTATCAAAATGTGATCCATTAATTTTTTAAGAAGCTGTCAAAGATATAAAATGGAAGTAGGCCATGGATGAAAAGATTAAGTCGATTGAGAAAAACAACACTTGGAAGCTATCAGAACTCCCTAAAGGGCAAAAATCCACTGGTGTTAAATGAGTTTACAAGATGAAGCTAAATAAAGATGACCAAGTAGACAAATGCAAGCCTCATCTTATTGCAAAGGGGTACAAGCAACAAATTGTCATTGACTACAATAAAGTTTTTGCTCCGATTGCAAAACATGATACGATTTGAATGGTGTTAGCATTGGCAGCACAAAAGCAATTGGAAAATTCTTCAAATGGACGTGAAATCAGCCTTTCTACATGCAACTTGAATGAAAAAGTTTACATAGATCAACCCCCTGGGCATGTTCAACAAAATAATGCAAGAAAGATGATTTGATTTACACAGGAAATGACTTGATTATGTTTGAAGAATTCAAGCAGTCCATGATGGCAGAGTTTGAAATGACAGATTTAGGGATGATGCATTATTTTCTCGGCATTGAAGTAATACAATCAGTAGCGGGAATTTTCATCAATCAGAGAAATATGCACTGGAGATCTTGGACAGGTTTCAAATGGAGAATTGCAACTCAGCCACGACTCCAGTTGAACCCAATTTGAAGCTCACAAAGGACCATGAAGGAAAAAAGGTCAACAGTACTATTTATAAGCAAATGGTTGGAAGCTTGATGTACTTAACAACTACAAGGCCTGATATTATGTATGCTGTAAGTTTAATTAGTAGGTTTATGGAATCTCCAACTGAGCTTCATTTTCTTGCTGCCAAAAGAATCTTACGTTACTTAAAAGGGACTCCTGGTCTTGGCATACTTTATCAAAAAGGAGAAAAACTAAACCTCGTTGGTTTTAGCGATAGTGATTATGTAGGAGATTTAAATGATCGAAAGAGTACTCCAGGGTATATTTTCATGCTTGGTTCAGGAGCTATCTCATGGTCTTCCAAGAAACAGCCAATTATCACATTATCTACCACTGAAGCTGAACTTGTAGCAGCAACATCGTGTTGGGGTTGATGCCCTAAAGTCTCGTGTCCTGTAGTTTGTAAACAGTATGTACAAGCGCTTGTGTTGTTAATATATGATATTTACTTCACATCTTGTATTTTTCTCGGTTAATTGTTTTATTTGCTTTACCACAAACCAATAAACATAAAATCCCTGGTTATATGTATGTGACTCAAGCATGTATATGGTGACATACAGGTAGATCATGTCTTGAGTGATAACCAAAATGGTCTATAGTATATGGATAAATGAAGGAAACCTTATCCTGGTAACGCTACAGACGCGACCTGCTTTGTGGAATGGTCACAAGTGTTGTGACTTATCACAAATGGTCTGATCCTGATCATTCGTGTTAGGGACATGCGAGCGGAGGCGTCCTATACAAAGAGTTTGTATAGGACATGACCACGAAGTGTTAACGTCTCGTTATATAACACCGTTCATGACAGAGACTTCACTTCATTAGGATGACCATAGGTAACATGACCTCAATCCTGAGTGGGTTGGGAACTCCTGCCATCGAGGGAGGTTCTTTGATTTGTATGGGTGCGAGTGGCCAGGTTGTCAATTCAAACCTTCCATTTCGGGAATTCGTCTGATTTGGGAGCTAGGAACTCAGCTACACAGGATGAAATTCACTTCTTCCCCGAGGGAGGGGTAAGTAGATAGATGGTTCCTTTAAAGGCTGATTCCGGGGCTTGAACGATGTGACGCTTGCCCTGAGAAGTGTGTACACATAGTTGGACTATGTTGTATTGTTCATTAGAGGAATCAGTGGTACTTAAGGAGTGAGATGTAACTACATGGGCAAAACGGTTAATTGGCCCAATTGTACTTACGAGCATCTGTGAAGGGTCATCATACTCATGATTGGTTATATCCGATGGACACTGAAATATATATATGGTAAGAAGAGTTCAACTGTTGGTCTTTAGTGGAATCACTGACAGTTAAACAGATGGTGGATCTTGTGGCTAGAAAGTTTAGTCAGCTATTCACGTACTGTTGGGCTATCAAGCCACAGGTCCATTAGGTCCCCTGGGTAGCTTGGATAAAGTCGAGAACCAATATTTGGGTTAATTTGAAATGTTCAAATTGACAAGAGGAAGTTCAATTATATATGATATAATTGGACTTGTTAATTATATATGATATAATTGGCTAAATGTATGAGATACATTATTTTGGAGGAAATTAGATATAAATATGATTTATATCAAGTAGAGGAAAAATACTATAGTAGATATGTGATATCAAACTATAGGATATAAATATAATACGATTATATTTATTGATTAATTATATGATAATCAATCATTTTTCCACGTTCGGACGTGGGTAGTGGGCAACATTGGTTATGGTAACCGATGGGTTAAAAATGAAAGGAGTTTTCATTTTGAATGGTGCATTCAATATTTCTTCTACCGCTCAAAAGATTTCGTGAAACGATCGCCTGAGAACCTATACGATAGTTGCTTCTCCGTCTAAACGATCGTCTACCTCGCGATTTATCTAAACGATCGTATAGGTTTTTCCTAAATAGTCGTTCAGCATTTCTTACACGATCGTGTAACTCCTCTATTCGATAAACACTTCTGCTATACGATAGCACTGTTTTCTCCCCACTTGCTTATCGCCTACACGACTTGTTTGTCCTCCGTCCTCTACCAAATTCACCAAAAGCCCACCCTTTGGATTTTCACTCCGAGAATACCCGGGGCTCATTAGTGGTGGTTTCGTCCCTGTTGCGGTGTTCGTGTTCGCGTTGATCGTGTTGTTGCAGTCGACGTTTCCGCCGGGTGTTGGTAGATCTCTTGGAGGGTTTTCTGCTGCGATAGTCTTCAACTGGTATGGAACTCTTTCCCTTATGTTTTTGTTTGTTCTTAGTATGTCGATAATTAGATTTATTTGCATAACTGTATGTGATGAATGTATATTGTTATATTTCAGTCACGGTGAGATCGGAGCGATCTGAACATGCTCATGGAACTCTCGGTATGAGATCCTTCACATCATGTGCATGTTAAGCCATTTGGTTGAGGAACATTCTTGAGAGTTTGCATTATAAGCAAGAAGAAGCATCTATCATTCATTGTGATAACACATCAACAATCAAGCTCTCAAGGAATCTTGTCTTGCATGGACGAAGTAAACAAATTTATGTAAGATACCATTACTTGAGGGATCTTACAAATGATGGAATTATCAATCTGAGTTACTATAAAAGTGAAGATCAAGTGGCAGATATTTTAACTAAGCCTCTCAAATTAGCAACATTTGTGAAGATTCGAAGCTTACTTGGGGTGGTTTCCTCTACTAATTTAAACTAAATACTAAATTGCATAGTTTTAGTTTAAGAGAGGGCGTTAAATATAGAATTGATTATATTTTGTTTCTTGTTGCTAGTCTTTAGGGTTGCTAGTCTTTGTAGTTGAGATATATTTAGAAACAACAACATAGAAGATACTAATATCGGACTAAATATTTAATTATTGTAATTAATTAACATATTTGATGTTATAAAATTGGTATAATCATTAAGTTACAATAAATTGTGATACATATACGGTTAATTTGAAAATTTAAAATAGATATTTATCATAATGTTTCCTTTTTCAATGTAAATATGAATTTTTAATATCAAATCTGATATCTAAAATCACTGAAAACATCACCATGTTATTCACGTTAAGAAAAAAAGAAAAAAAAGAACACAACCAAGTTATTTTTAGGTATTGTTCGAATTATTAAATTGAAAAAACAGTTTAAAAATTAATTAATTCAATTCATTTGATTCAATGAATATTAAAAAAGAGAGAGTTAATACGAATAACATGCCAAATACATCCATACAAACAATTCACCTATTTCATTCGTTAGTTTCGTAAAGTTTTGAATAAAATATAGTTTATTGAACTTTTAAATGTCAAACATATCTTTATATTTTTTAAAACACTCTATAAATTTGTTAAGATATTTATATTTATATTAATGATATTTTATTTTATTTTCTTATTTTCATCCATTTTGACAATAACCTTTTATGTCAACGTTGAAGTTATAAACAATATTGATAAATGGATAGAATTTTTATATCTTAATGAAATTATCAATTTAGAATGTAATTTTAAAATGATAAAAAAAAATTGTATATTTTAAAGATCTAATTTAATTCTTGTAATTTTAATTTATTTTTATTAATTTTAAATTAATAATACTAATAACTCTTCGCCTCTTTCATTTTATGGGATAAAGATAGAATTTTTGGCTTTAGGATTAATAATATTGATTGAACTATGTTCATTTTAACAATATTAATCTTATTTTTCATGAATTTTAGAAAAATGATATCTTAAGAGCCCGTTTGATTGACTTAGGAGAAAATAATTTTCAAAAAACTAATTTTTATTTATTTTTTAATAAAAAATTGATTAAAATACATTAAAAAAACTATTTGACTAGTCGTCAAACACACCAATTTATTTCAATATAACTTATTTTTTAAATTAAGCATTTGAAAATGTCTTATAAACACATCCTACTATCTTTTTGTTGTAATGATTGTCTATATTTCACCTATTTTAGTCAAAATTAACTTTTAATTACTATTTTTTTAAAAAATTGATGAGTTATTATAATTATTTTAATTGATAAAATATGTTAAAAATATTTTTAAATATAACAAAATGTTATTATCTGTTAATAATAGAGGGTGACATTTTCTTACATTTATAAATCAACTAGCTAATTTTCATATATTTAAAAATAGCCCCTAAAAAAATCAATTTGATTTTATTTATTTATTTATTAATTTTTTTTCACGGAACGGAGTTGAACCTGAAACTTGGAACTTGAAGTAGCGCAAAATCATCGATAGTAGTAAAAAAAAAAAAAAAGAGACTATGATGTGGGACCCACGTGACGTGACTATCCACGTGTCCTCCTTCCATCTTCCTTTTTCTCTCACGCCGTTCATTTCCCTTTCCTTCCGATTTTTATGAGCGACTGAATACTAGTACATTTTTTTTCCCCCTTAACTCTCTTCACGCTCTATCTATCATCATCACCTTCCTCTCATTCAATTTTTCCTCTCTCGTCGGCAAAAAATGGTTTATACGATCTCAGGGATTCGGTTCCATGCAGTTCTGCCGCTGTGCAAGTGCTCCGACTCCACCTTCAATGGCGACAGGAGGGTGCCGCTGTCTCTCTTCATGAGGAAGGACTCCTCTGCTAGTAGTACACGCCTCACTTTTTGCCTTTTCATTCCTATTATTTCTTTTATACACTTTTCTGAGATGTAGACTCCCGAGCTCCACTTTTGTTTTCTTGTTTGCTTGCTTTTGCTGCGAAATGTTGTCTATGTGCGTTGTAAGGTTGGGATTGGATCACTGGCGTCGGCTGTATGTGTATGTTAAATGTTTAGATTTTGCGGATTGGTTATCAATTATCACTACGGGGTGTATAGCAAGCTATTGAGTGATTAATGAACTTCAGTTCGTATTTGCGAAATTAATTACGTTGTTTCATAAGATTTGTTATTCTCTGCATGGAGTTGAAGCGATTCTTTGTTTGCAGGGAAGATTTTTGTAACCAAGCCTACTTATAATTCTGATTCGGTGTTGTCGACTGCAACTGCTGCTTCTGACAAGGCCTTAGTTCCTGGGAGTGGAAGCGATGGATCTTCGACTTTGGCCGGGCAGTCTGAAACTTCCGGTGCAGTCTCCGAGGATCCTCAGGTTAGCGATATTTATGTTATTCGTTTTATTGAGATTGTTACAGCTTTAAGTGTAATTTAAACTGATATTTAGATTTTAAACCATTTACGATATTGGGGGCCAAATTGCTGTTAAGAAGCCACGGCCTTATAGTCACTCATAGGTATTGTGCACATTGTTGATTGACGGGGATATTGCATGGACATGTGATGGTATGCTATGAAAGAAGCTTACATGGTATTATGGAGGTATGAAATGGGTGAAATAAGCAGGAAGTTTATTTTTTGTTTTGGTGGATGTATTAATTTGCATTCCAATAGTAGAAATTCAATTACGAGATTGAAGTTGGACCTTCTTCGGATGGTCGTCCATCCTAAATAAAAAATTGAGTGACTGTGGCCATAGGTATCTTCCATTGGTATCTAATTAATTAGCTATAAGTTTGAAAGTGCCGGTACTAAGAGATAATTAAAGTATTTGTTTGTACTATCGCCAAGGGAGGCTTAACATTCATGACAAAGTTCAAGAGAGATATCTTAATTGCTACCTACTACATAATATGTACATTCATAGCAATTCTTGCCATGACTGCTGTCCGCTTGTTTTTGAAGTGGTGTCTCTCTCAATTCTTTGGTGGAATCTCTTTTGATTGAATTTTTCAATATTGACGTGCCTCTCCCTCAATCAATCACCGGAACCTCGAGTTCTCTCATTTGTGGTCTCACCAGTCTCAACTCAACAAGAAAGTTTTGGTCATTTGGTCTTATTAATTTGGACATACCCCGAAAAATAGATCTAATATCTTTTCACCCTCCAAGTATTTATGTGGTTAAAGCTATTGTTAGTGTCTATGTGCGCACTTTTGTGAGGGATGGAAGGACCTTTCAAGATGAGGTTAGGATTTTGGAGTCTGTTGTCTGATTATTGGAGCTCTTCTTCCAAAGCTTTTTCTTTCCACTTTCTGTGAGACCTCTAATTGTGCACACATGTGCGTGGAAGGTAGGAAAGGCAATTCGTGGAGAAATGGTTAGCTTGTGAGGCAGAGAATGTGGATTGTGCGTGAGTGTTGTGCAAGGATGTACGGTCTAGTCGTCTATTGTGTGGAGCATTTTTGTAGGGGTTTGGACTGCCATTTGTTGGTGTAGAATATTTTGAGGGTTTTGTTGTGTGGAGAGGTCCAACTCTCTCAAATAGCAGGTAGGTTGTGACTGATATCACCCTGTGTCTTATGGTGTTCATCGGCTGAAATAACCCACTGCATATTGAAGAACTATACCATAAAAGTGTTTGGTTGCATCATCTCTCTGTGTAGTGTACTTTCTCGTGTGTTTTGCAGGTGAGATCACTTTGGATGCCCAACACTTTCCTTCTTGATTGCTTCCAGTTAGAGGGCTGTTTTTTAAACCTTTGAAGTTTTTTGTATTTGTCCTTCACATCAATAAAATATTATTAAAAAAGTCTACAATCAAATATTAATCGTAAGGATCATAGGCAATTAGATTTTTTGTTAACTTCTTGGAATTGTATGATATGATTCTAACTATAGGTGAGCAGTTTTAAATCTATAAGGGTGTATTTAGAATCTCAATTCCTCAAGCCTTTTTAGAATTAGTCCTACTACTCGGCCATCTAGCCATCCTTGCCCTGTATTAGTACTGTTGGTTAATTTATCTATTATATAGGCCCATTCAATTACTTACTTTTGGCCTTTCTTCTGAAAAAAGGAAACAAAAATGCTGAAAACAGCCAGCTGGTCTTGTAGTTTCAACTCTAAGGACATTCATTAGGATAGCTTTTGGGCTTGTATGAGAGTGGTTTTGAAATGGTTAAAATCACTTTTATCTTCAAAATCCCTCCAAACATACGTCTTTTGATCATTCAAAACTTTTTTAATATTTGATGTACACTTTTAAACACGATTCTCGTACCATTTTTCAGATCAATCAAAGCATGTTACGGAGTGGTTTTAAAAATGACAAAAGTGATTTTAACCGTTCTAAAATCATTCCTCAAACATGTCCTCTGTCTGTTAGTTGTTTTGAATTCATGTCTGTATTTTTGTTTTTATACTCGTGTTTACTTCCGTTATCACTTCTGTTCTTTTCTCAATAAGTTATCCTCATTCTGTCTGTAACTTTGTTTCAGGTGCTTCATGATGTAGATAGTCAAACAATAGAAGCTGATGAGAAGACAGAGGAAGAAACAGATCAAGATCTTCAATCATTGCCAGTAGATAATACTGATGGTGATCAAGGAGCACTGGAGATATCAATTCCTTCAAAAAATAACAAGGCTGAAACCACCATGAGGTCCATTCCTCCACCTGGCAGTGGACAGAGAATCTATGATATAGATCCATATTTGTTGAGTCACAGAGGACATCTTGATTACCGGTAAGTTTGTTTGTCATCCTTGGTAGGAAACACTTCTATTAGACCTGAATGAGTACAACACGCAATAATGCATAATCCTGAACGAAACCAAGTGGATTCTAAAAATTCATCCACCTGTTATTAAATAAAAGAAAAATTATACTTACAGAAAGTATCTTGAAAAGGAACCTGGAAGAGACTTTGGGTTATATATACCCTAGTTCCTTCACTTTCTTTAGAAGTATCCTCGAAAAGTATAGTTTCTCTCTTGGAAACTTTTCTAAATAATCCCCTTAGTTGCATTTTTCTAAAGGACTTCACATTTCATTGGAAAGGATGATCTCTCATGATTGGTTCAGGGTTGGAAGAAGCATTCTTAGGTGAAGCCCAAAATTCTTGAAGCAGCGACACAACAGTGCATTGATAAATGGGTTTGATCCTCCCTTCCCTCTCACAAAGGTAGCACACGTGAGGGGAGAAGCAACATCAACATGTAATGCCCCCTGCCCCTTTACTTACGGTGTCAACTAACATACTCACAATGTAAAGTCAAATTACCAACAAACACCAAACTAATAAGCAAACTTTTTCGTAAGTAACTAGAATGCTAGCCACCAAACAATTTTTCATAGAGAACAAATGTTATTGGCAGAGAAATGTAGAGACCGCTACCTACTTATCCTCCTAAAAGTATGTTGACCTCTACCCACTTATCCTCCTAAAAGTATGTTCCCCCCATCAACCGTAGAATGCTGGATCAAATAAGAAGGGATGGGAGATAAAAAGAAATGTCTTTCCAAAGATCTCTAAAAGGGGCCTTTGTGGCAGGGAGGCAAAATCTGGATCAAGCCCTTGTTGCCAATGAGACGATTGAGGACTATAGACCTAGAAAGAAAGAAGGGGTGTTGTTTAAGATCGATTTTGAAAAAGCTTATGACCATGTGGATTGGAACTTTATGGATAAGGTTTTAGATAGGAAAGGCTTTGGTTATAAGTGGCGTATGTGGAGTGGAGTTGCCTGAGGAATGTGAGCTACTCCTTTCTTATCAATGGGAGCCCTAGATGTAATGTGACGACGTGGAGAGGTCTGAGGCAGGGAGACCCTCTCCCCTTGTCTTTTCATCCTTGTTGTGGATGTGCTTAGCAGATTGGTGACTAAGTGTGTCGAGGGTAACCTAATTGAGTCCTTTGAGATGGGTAAGGATAAGGTTCCCCTCTCCCATCTTCAATTTGCGGATGACACCCTTTTTTCTGCTCGGGAAGTGTTAATTCCTTCTCAATGCTGAATCATGTTCTTGCTTTCTTTGAGGAGATGTCGGGCTTGAAGATAAACAAGGGTAACTGTTGTGTCATGGGTATCAATAGCAAGGAAGATAAGATTAAAAGCTGCGCAGAGTTGATTGGATGTGGCTAAAGGGATTAATGACAGTTACTAGAATCTTTGGAAAGATATTTCGAAAGAGCTCCCTGCTTTTGTTCCTTGGGTCTGTTGTGTGGCGGGGGATGGGAGAGAGACGTATTTCTGGGAAGATCACTGGTAGGGGAGAGACCTCTTTGTGGTTATTTCCCCTGGTTGTATCATTTTTCTTTTAAAAATCATTTTGTGATAGATTTTCTCATTTAGACAGGGAGCTCTTGCTCATTCTCCTTCGAGTTCCGTCGTGCCCTTTCCAATAGGGAAACGATGGATGTGGTTGCCAACAATGTATTGGACAAATATGTATATAAAAAATTTGGTAATACTCAAGACTAGCAATGCATTGGGCAAATATGTAGATAAAAAATAAAGTAGAAAACATGCCAACAAAATACATGGAGGCTGTTTTAAAAAAATTAGGTATTTAAACACATATTGCTCTCTAACATAATAAGAAATAATGTGCGGTTTCAAGTAATTGAGTTATTAACTACTTCGCTTTCCTATAATTGGGCCAGCCAAGTAATGGAGTTATTAACTATTCATTAAATTCATTTATGTAAATACTTTATGGGTATTCTTTCTTTCCTTCTCTACTGTTTTCTTGTAATCTTTACATGTAGTATTATAAGTAGGGCCGTACCCATGTCAATTGGTAACATGGAGAAATACTACATTCACACCATGAGAATTTTCAGTACACAAGCTGGATTTAGTGTTATGATAGTGATTAAATAAAGCAATAGTAGAATTAAAGTTGTTCATAGGTCATATGAAAATGTTCTATAATAATCAAGTAGCTATGAGCGTTCTTGTTTCGTAAGATCAACTTTGACTTCATTATGGAAGAGGATTGAGACTGATCATAATCGTTTATAAACCATCAAGACTATGGACTGCAGATCTCTATAATAGGAACCTTCCTAGAGTTCTCTATAATAGGAACCTTCCTAGAGTCCATTTTGAAGATCTAATGCCAAAGGTTTAGTTAAGGTATGTGATCTGTAATCTATTTGGTTTTATAGTAGGTATTCTCCCCTCCTTATATGCATCATCCCATTCCTATTTTTTCCCCTTAACTGCCCATTTTTCGCCTAGGTTGGCACTTCTTGTAATGTATATACTAGGGTGTGTTCTCATAGTCATAGCATGCTGGATAAAGTTTAACCATTTCTATATATATTTAGATATGAACAGTACAGAAGGATGAGGGAGGCTATTGACCAGAATGAAGGTGGTTTAGAGGCATTCTCTCGTGGCTATGAAAAGTTTGGTTTCACACGCAGGTAACTTTCTTGGTTTCTATGTGCTGTCTGTGTGTCTCTCTCACCAGCACTTGAAGTGTGAGTTATTCTGAACTGAGAACTCCTTATGTTTGGCATAATTTTTATATGTAATAAACTCTGGATTCTTAGAACAATAATTTTTTATCTACTCTTTTACTGCTGCTGTATGGAGAATATATTTATACACAAAAAATAAAGTATTGCAAGAGGCATATAGATATTTCAGCAGTCTCAGGGAAATAAGCAGACCAAGTAGGCAAGTATGCAGAAATATGAGAAATAACTTATGAACAATAAATAAAGGAAAAAATTATAGAGTGTCATCTCCTATTTTCAGTATATTGTGCTTCCAATCAGCAGTTGCATGAGAGTCATTGTTGAGTATTGTGAAGTGGTGTTTTTTAGATCAAATAAAAAATTTCTATAAATCTACTTATTTCAAAAACCGTGTTTTGTACTCCCTTCGATAGGGCTCTTTTGTATTATTCTGGATTATTTTTCATTCATCAATGACATTGTTTGTTATTTAAAAAAAAAACTTATTCCATAAACCTAGGGTCATGTGAAGGCTATTATAGCTAAGACTCTTTTTGTCATTTTTGGTGAAGCTTATTTTTTGACTCATTCATCATATATTTACTTCATATTTCCTAATATAATTTCGTCATATTTGCTCTTGGTAAATATCGTTTTATTATCATTACATTTTATCATTAATATCATTTAATCTATTTTACTTTAATGTATCTTTAACAAGTTCATTCATATATACCTTGTCATTGTGATAGAGTTTAATAAAGTACATAGAAGTTCAAGCCTATGGGAAAATTAGAGACTTCGCCTTCTCTCCCATTTGTTAGGTTATCACCTGAGAGAGTATCTCTCCTTTACATCAGCTATCCAAATAGCCACTAGGTCCCCACCCCTTCCCACCTACTAGTTAGCTAATAAAAGGGCCCCCCACTCACACTTCTTATCCACTAGTTCCCCCTCTTTCTGTAGTTTTATATGTTAATAATAATAATAGCAGGACCATCACCTCGTTTTTCCTATTCATTGTTATGTAAAGAACCATACATGATAAATTTCTTATATGGTTCCTAAATTTGTTCTCAATTGGTTTTTTCAGTGCCACAGGTATCACGTACAGGGAATGGGCACCAGGAGCCATGGTTAGTTTCGTTTTTCCTTACCCTTTTTTAATTTTAGATTTTTAAAATTTTAAAATTTAAAATTTAAAATTTTTAGTTTTTAATTTTTAATATTTATTATTATTATTATTATGATGATGATGATGATTATTATTATTAGTGAGAAACATCAACCTTCATTTCATTTGGTTTAAATCTTGCTATTGACGATGTGGGGTTTTTGCCACCAAGTTTGTAAGGTGGAAACTCTCCCTTTCAATTATTTGGGATTCCCTCTTGTTGTACTAAAAAAATTACTTGGGATTCCCTCTTGATGGGAAACATTCTGCCAAGGAAGCTTGATAGCTATAGAGGACAAGTTCAAAAGAAGGCGAGGGGTCTCTCTCCCGAAGACTTACGTTAGTTCAATCGGTCATCAACACTATCCCTTGCTATTTCTTCTCCCTTTTGTAAGCCGTAATCAGTGTCATTATCCGCCCGGAGAAGATCATTAGAGATTTCGTTTGGACTGGAGGTCTGTGTAAGCCTACTCCGCACCTTGTGAATTGGAGCTTGGCCTCCTCCCCCATCATCTTTGGTGGTCTTGGCATTGGCTCCCTTCTCCAAAAGAATGCTGCCCTCCTTATGAAGTGGCTTTGGCGTTATGGTCAAGAAGAGAATGCGCTTTGGAGGAGTGTTGTTGATGCTATTTATGGAGTTGACCCTTTCGGATGGTCTTCTAAGCAGCCGAGGAATGGAAAGAAGTCTAGAATTTGGGCTACCATTTTAAAGTATAGAGATCAGTTTTTTAAATTCACCGATTTTATTGTGGGAAACAGGGAACTCGGTCAGATTTTAGGAGGACGGTGTGATCCTCTTCCCCTCGCGATGAAGTTCCTTGATAAATGCTTGGTCTCTTAAAAAGGAGGCTGTGATTGCTGATTGCTGGTGTGCCTCCAGCCTTTCTTGGAATTTGGGGCTTAGAAGAGGGGTTTTCGATAGAGAGTTGGGTGACATGGTGGCTATTCTGGAAGTCTTAAACTCTTGGATGCCTCTTGATCATCCTGACTGTCTCAAATGCAAGCTTGATGCCTCGGGGAAGTTCACTACGAAATCTGCCTTTCTGAATAGTGCCAAGAGGACCTCTTCTTCTGCCCTTCCTTTGGTTAACCTTGTGTGGAAGAACAAAATACCCAAAAAAGTGAAGTTATTTCTTTGGTCCTCGCTTATCGGAGCTTAAATACTCAAGAAAAGCTTCAAAGGAAGCTTAAGACAGCTTCCTGTTGTCCTTCCTTCTGCTGCTTGTGTTGGAAAGATGCAGAAACTCTTGATCATTTATTCCTTCATTGCGAGTTTGCCAAGAAGCGGTGCTCCCTTCTGTTTGAGATTTTTGGGTTGGCTGGCTGCCTTCCTAATCAGGTTGACGACTGGATGCTTGAAGGCTTGGATAGCTTTGCCTATGGTGGTAGGGGTAGAGTGCTTTGGAGATGTGCCTCTCGTTTGCTCCTTTGGTGCATTTGGAATGAAAGAAACAACAAAGTTTTTGAAGATAAATAGTCTCCTTTAATTCTTTTTGGTTGGTTGTTCAACATTCAGCCTCGTGGTGGAGTACAAATTATATCAAATTCTTTTGTAATTACAGTCTTTCCATGATTTTAAACTGGAAGGCTCTTTTTCGATAATTTTTTGTTTTTTTGGGGGGATCGTCTCAACCTTTGCCTTTTGGTTGTACTCTCTTGTTTTTTTGGTGGAATATACACTTCTGTTTCCTATAAAAAAAACAAATTCATTTGATGAGGTGAAATTACAAAAGAGGGCAAACAAAGGGTCAAAGGAAGTATAAAAAACACTTCAAAGACAATAAGAGAAGTGAGATTGTATGATCTAAAAAGAGAGTGTAATTTACACTAAGAGAGCAATATAGGTAAGATGATAAAACAATTCATCAAAGGTGGTGGCTTTATCCCCAAAATGCAATGATTGTGTCCAAGCCATGTGCCAAAAGAAAGCTTTGATGAAGCAATTGTGTAAAATTTCTTTTTCATTGCTGAAAGGATGGCCATGAGGACCACTTCTAGAAGAGTGGTCATATTTCCCGGAAGAGCTAGGTGGCAATTGATAGCCATGAGCATAGACTTCCAAAAAGAAACCGCAGTCTGCCAAAGGGCAAATGAAGAGATGGAGCTGGGTTTCATTGTCATTTTGGCAAAGAACACACCAATTTGGAGAAGTAGCAATCCAATGAGCTTTTTTTGGAATCACAGTTCAAATGCTTCCATGACTAAGCTCCCAATGAAAATTTAATCCTCCCTTGAGGAGAAACTGCCCAATTGAACAAATGAGGCTCCCGTCAGTTCAAATTTGGAAATGGGCCGAGTTTATTGTGTTAAAAGATTGGGCTTGGTTGGTTTGAAAATTGGGCATGGTTGGATAAAGGAAAAATAATATGAAGAAAACCAAAGTTTGGTCTGGTTGTGCTGGTCATGGGGCCAAAATGAAGGGAGTTGGTTACGGGTAGAGTCCTGTGGGGTTTGGGAAGAAGACTCATCACAAGGGTCGGATTTGGAGTTCCGGTTTCTTATTTCTTGACTTATTTGTCTATACACATAACACACAAGTTTCGTCGTTTGTTTCTTCCTCTACTGCAATGCCAATGACTTTGCGTGGGAACCTTAAAATCTTTGGTTCAGGTTGCGTTGGTAATGGGAACCTCCTTAGAACAGTTGAATCAACAAAATCTTCAAAATTCCAACGGTGATTTTGGGAGACAGCTTTCTTAACCAATTGCCCCCTTTCATTTTCGGCTCTTTAGGAAGTTCTGAGAAGCTCCTTAAAAAATTTGCACTTAGAAAACCTATTACATTACTTTGGAAGGAAAATAACTCCAATATACTTCAGAAGACAAGTTATCGATGAAAATAAACCATGGAAAAGCAACTTTATGTAAACAGTCGTGAAAACATGTATTTACTGAATTTTTATTCTGAAAGCAGAAGACTATTTCCCAGTTACACCCAAACAAATTTCATTTAATTTGAAAACAGTACGTCTTGATGGTTGTTTGGAGCAATTTTCTGGTCATTTTCAATGTCGTTTTTCTGAGCATATATGTTTTTGATGAACTTCAAGGAAAATAAATTTTGTTATGCTCTTTTAGTCAGCTGCGTTGATTGGAGACTTCAACAATTGGAATCCTAATGCAGATATTATGAGCCGGGTATGCAATCTTTGTTGCAAATTCCAACTACTTATCATGCTCTCTCTCTCTCTCTCTCTCCTTACTGCATATTTTAGTACTCTTTGGATTTAGAATGCTATTTACAATTATGTTTTTTGTATGTGCAGAATGAGTTTGGTGTCTGGGAAATTTTTTTGCCCAATAATGCGGACGGTTCCCCAGCCATTCCCCATGGTTCTCGCGTGAAGGTATGTATTCTCAAGATGGTTTATAAACTATGTAAGGAAAATAATAAGTGAATTTTAGCCTCTAGGAGACGTTTATTTAATTAAATCAAATGTAATTTTTCCCAATAAAACTCAAGTTCATCGAAGGTATGAAATTACCGAAGAAAGGGGGAGAACCCACTCCAAAGGAGTTATAAAAAAGAATCTCCAATTCTATGAGAGAGAAGAGAGCTGTAGCGATAGAAAAGAGGGAGCATTTACACCAAGTAATAACCAAAAGACTAGCATCAGAAAGCATATCAAAAGGAAGCTCCTTCTCTTTAAATATCTTTTTGAATTCCTTTCGTGCCAGTTGGCCATATAAAAGCCCTGTGCATCCAGAAAAGCTTATTTTCCTTTTTTAAATGGGATGTCCCGGTAAAACCTAGGAGAGATGGTGTGATGCAATAAGCAAGAGCCATCAACCATCCAGAGGAGGAAAAGAGAAGAATTGCATATTCACATGATATGAGAAACTGTCTTTGTGATTCAGAACTATTCTTGCAGATGGAACACCAATGAGAAGAGATGTGGCATCCTATTTTGGGGCTTGTCATGTGTACCTCTCCTCTTGCTGAATTTCCATGAGTTTAAAATAGTTGAAAACAACTTGCTGAATTGCCTTTCTTAATTGGGCAATTCAGAGCCAGCAATTATCAAATATTGATGTTCAATAATCTTTTCAACAATTAAGGGAAGATGCACCTAAAGCTAACCAATCCCATGGTTGAAACATTCATCTGTAGCATAGTTTGCCGTTGTCCCACACTTGATGTAGAAACAGCTAAAGGCCCTTAATAGAAAACTAATAAAAAAAATGGGATGAAAAACAAAAAATACAGCCACAACACTAATTTCCCGACATCAGTTATATTTTAGTCTTTCCTTCTCTTGAGCATTAGCTTGAGTTTTTTTTACTGATTATTATTTTTATTTTATTTTATTTTATTTTTTGAAAAGGAAATAAACTTTTTATTAATTCATAAAAAGAAAGTACAAGAGATGTGTACTTGAATAGGATCGATACAAGATACGGGATCAGGAGATGCACCCGCGCATCTCAACTAGGTTGACACCCCCTTAGCATATTTTTATTTTTCTTTCTTATGGACGTGTTATTGTCAGTTTAGGAATGACTATTTTTCTGATGGGATTTGACCTCCGAAAAGAAAATATGCATGGGGGGGGGAAATTCTCTTAGTTTCATTCCAGGAATGGAGATTGTTCTGGACCTCAACCCTCATGTCAAATAGTACGCAGAATTATTAATTATTATCTACTTATCTACGACGGCCAACTACAAAAAGGGCCTCCAATAAAAAAGAAAGTAATAATTAAAAAATGACCTAACGGGCAATTATAAAAAACTGTCACCGAAGCCCACAAAGAAACTATAAATTTAACAAGGGACCTGGTATCGCTTAGAGAAGGTTCAAGGTCTCGAAAGTGCTATTATTCTTCTCTTCCCCAAAGACTCCACAAAACAATGAATACCCGACTTGCCACAAAAAGCTTCCTTTTATTTGAGGGAGGTGGAGTAATTCTTTGATCATCTCTCTGCAACCCTTGTGTCTAGCCAAGTCAAGACCAAGCTCCTCAAAAAACTCAATCCCAAACTACGATCACCACTCCAAAGAAAAGGACTCTGCTACCCTCCTACAGGCTGCACAGGATGCAACACAATGGGCCAATCGAATTAGCTTTTGCTGATGTAGAAATGTGCAAATGAATCGTCTTACCGTACAACCTTTATTAACAACTTTGTTCTCGTTGTTTCATGACTTGATATTTGCTGCTTGTAGATTCGAATGGATACTCCTTCTGGCATCAAAGATTCGATTCCTGCTTGGATCAAGTTTTCAGTACAGGCTCCAGGTGAAATACCGTACAATGGCATATACTATGATCCACCAGAAGAGGTATGGTTCATAAATTTACCACATCTTATAATCGTTCAGGCAAGTATAGAAAACCTTTTGGAACCACATTTCTGCCGATATTGATAAATATTGGGGAAAATATACAACTGACATTAGATTATACCTTGTAAACCATGGGAGTGTTCCAAAATGAATGGCTAATAATATATTTTATAGTTTAGTGATATTCTATCAAAGCGGAATAAAATTCGTAGCTTAAATTTTTCACTTGTTTAGTGAAATCATATCTCAGAAAATCCTCTTAACTAGAACATCATTATTTAGTGAGAGTTGTTTGCGCATTAGATAGTTTTTACTGTATGACTTTCTACATCTAGGCTGCAAACTGCTTTATGTTACTAAACTGTACTGTCATTGTAGGAAAAGTACGTATTTCAACATCCTCAGCCAAAAAAGCCAATATCACTTAGAATTTATGAGAGCCATGTTGGTATGAGTAGTACGGTAAGCATCTTTTGTTCCCTCTGATCGATACTTTCTAGTTTCTGTGTTCTGTTTAAATGCTTATTATCCCTTTCTGTCTTTTTTTGTTCTTGATGTAGCCTAGTAGGCTCGGGGAGTAATCCTCCAAGAATCAAAATTGTGAATCTTTTATTAAAAAAAAAAAAAAAAAGAAAAGAAAAAAGATAGTAACACCGGAAAGCACAGAATTTCTGAGATTCAATCTCCCACCCCTAGATAATTGACATCTCTTCCATCCATCATTTTGGATTACCTCCAAGGGGCATGCTAAGATATGGATAGAAACTTCACCTTGCAACTGAGCTTAGTAACAGGCTGGTTCAACTGAAAAAGGTCCAGACTAATGCAACAAACCACATGCCACTGGAGTTAATAGATAGTGCCTTCAAAAGACCTCTAAGCATGACCTCTTTTAAATTGTTGTTGTTGTTGTTGTCGTTGTCGTTGTTGTTGTCATTGTTAGTATTAGTATATATATATATATTTCTTTTCTTTTCTTTTCTTTTCTTTTCTTTTTTTTTTTTGAGGGGGGAATACCCTAAGAACTTGGAAAAGGTCAAAGAAGGGAGTGAATGGAGAAAGAAAGATGGAGCTACCTGAGGATTGCTTCATGATTAATTTGGCAAATACTAGAATAAAAATGGATGTTTACATATTCATTTACGTTTGACCTTATGTTTTGCCACTGTACAACATTCTTCATTCACGTCTTGATATGCTCAACCTTGAATTGTAGGAACCGATTATAAATACATATGCAAACTTTCGAGATGATGTCCTTCCTCGCATTAAGAAGCTTGGATACAATGCTGTCCAGATCATGGCTATACAAGAGCATTCTTATTATGCTAGCTTTGGGTTAGTTCATGTTTATTATATGCTAATGTTTCTAAATTATACTGGAGTTCTTTTTAGGTACAATTTTGTTAATAAATGATATGCAGCATTTTCAGATCTATTGCCATCACCTCGTATTGTATCTCCCTGGGTTCAATTTGCTAACTTGGGTATTTTAATGTAGGTACCATGTCACCAACTTTTTTGCTCCTAGCAGTCGTTGTGGAACCCCTGAAGAACTTAAATCATTGATTGATAGAGCTCATGAGCTCGGGTTGCTTGTTCTCATGGATATTGTTCATAGGTAAACGAAGTAAAAGAGACTACGATTATGAAAAGAACTAGAAACTCTGTTTTATTTTTAGTACATTACATTTTCAGAGTATTTCTCTCTTTTTTTTCTTTTGTTTTTAGATTCTTTAGTATTTGTTACCTAGTCTTTTAGGATCAAATAGTTCTTTTTGTATCACTTGGGAATGTGTGCATGCGTCAGGTAATTCTGGCCACTTTTCTTCTAAAATGATGCGATGACATGCAAAAGAACTGGGAAAAATTAATTTCATCAACTATAACTCCCGCCAGTTTATGCAGGCAGGGTCTAATCAATTGATCTTGTGGTTTACTATGGAATTTTTCTTTTAATAGGCAAGATGACAATTCATTCATTGATAGAATAGAATGTACAGCAAAGGATCCTGGAGTTATAAAAAGATCATAATAAAATAAAAACTCCAATGGTTTTTGGGATACTTGGTTGGAAAGGAATAATGTAAGTTTTTGAGAAGTAGAGAGATTGGGTAAAGAGGCTTAGAGGTGGCCAGGATTAATGTCTCTGTTTGGGCTTTGGTTGCTTGGCCTTTTTGAAATTATGGCTTTTTTACTGTACTGTTGTCCCTTTTTTGAATTAGTTTTGGTGTCCTTTTGTTTGAGCTTGTTTTCTGTATCTCCTCGTACTTCAATATATGTAAAACTTTCAAGACACATTTAGTCTGACCATAGTTTTTAGATCTTTGGCTATATATTTAAATCCATTATCTCATTCTTTGTTTTACGTCCTTGATGATGAATATTCTTTCAAGTTCTTTTTTCCCTCTTTATTCAAATTTTTTATTAAAAAAAACCACAATTTCTTATTGATGCGTATCTGATACAAATACAGTCATGCGTCAAAGAATGTGTTGGATGGACTAAACATGTTTGATGGCACTGATGGCCATTACTTCCATTCTGGGTCACGTGGTTATCATTGGATGTGGGATTCTCGACTTTTTAATTACGGAAGCTGGGAAGTAAGATATTTCTCTCTCTCTCTCTCTCTCTCTTTGGAATTATAAATGATCGAGTGGGTATCACTGTACATGTGGGTAGACTTGGCTTACGCCCTTTATATTTAAGTCATGTCTCTACATAACCTAAGGTTTCATCCATCTGTATCGTTGATTTAGGTACTGAGGTTTCTACTATCAAATGCAAGATGGTGGCTCGAAGAATACAAGTTTGACGGGTTCAGATTTGATGGTGTGACCTCAATGATGTACACTCATCATGGCTTGGAGGTACTTTATTCGATGAGGGTCAGGGAACTTATCTCACAAGATGGGCGAGTTGCAAGGCTTTCTTTCCTTGAGAAAGCTGGTTATAACAGCTTATGAATAGCATTCTCCTGTTCAAAAGTAAAAAAAAAAAAAAGGGATTAAGAGTCCTTGTCTATATATCTGCAGCTCTCGCACCTCTTATTCTTGATATGGCAAACCGTTGCAGTCTATTTGGCTACTATTGCTTACCGTGTCAGGATTTGTAAAATATTACGTTTATGCTTTGGCTTACGACAAGGATGCTCTCTCTTTCTTTGTGGGTGCTTCAGGTAGGGTTTACTGGAAACTACAGTGAGTACTTTGGATTTGCTACAGATGTAGATGCTGTTGTGTATTTGATGCTGGTGAATGATATGATTCATGGGCTTTATCCCGAGGCTGTCACAATTGGTGAAGATGTATGTTTTTTGAATTCATCATAAAGTAACCATGTATGTATCTAGAGCATTTTTTAAAACCTTTTCAGTCAGATGATGAAATGGTTCAATTCAAATATGTGCTACCCGGTGGATATACTCACTGAGCCATTACCAAGGCGGCTCACCAAGGCCGAACACATTCCAAGGCTTGGTAATGATGAGAGAGAGATTTATTGAGTTCTACTAGGACAAGATATTTTGCTAGTAATGATGGGCCTTTAATAGGTCAAATTTGTAAGAAGGGGGTAAGCGGGGAAAATCAGGTTAGTTAAACAGAGGGGTCGTAGGCATCAGGTAAGCAATATCAAGGGGTAGTTTTGTGAGAGGAGTAGACCTCGCATGTTCCATGGGTGCCCTTTAACTGACGTTAGATTGAACCGAGAGAAAACTGCGCTGCCAATCATTACATATTCATATTTTTTGAATATCTCAAATATTCATGTTACATGGTAAAATTTTGCTGATTCTATATGCAAAATTTAAAAAATTTTATTAGTAATTATTTTATTTTTTGAAAGAAAATTTTTTGGGTTGTTTTTAAATATAGAAAAATGAATCAAAATATTTACAAATATAGCAAAATTTTAGAATTATCCTATCAATGATAGATGCTGATAGACACTGATGGACTTCTATCAGTGTCTATCCGTGACATTGATAGAGACTGATAGACTTCTATCAGTGTCTATCCGTGACATTGATAGAGACTGATAGAAGTCTATCAGTGTCTATCAACATCTATCATTGATAGTTTTAAAATTGTATTAAATATTTTCAATAGTTTTACCATTTGAAATAATTTCCCTTTTTTTTTGGAAAGGAATTAGTAATTGTTTTATTAAAAGATAACCTAGATTCTTAACACTTGGTTTGACCACTAAAGCGGTAAAAGTACTCCTGTCATATAAGGCCAAATTTTAATTTTGCAGGTCAGTGGAATGCCTACCTTTTGCATTCCTATCCAAGACGGTGGAATGGGATTTGATTACCGACTGCACATGGCCATTGCTGATAAATGGATTGAGCTTCTCAAGTATGTTGTTTTCTTCCTCATACTTTTTTTTAATTTGCTAAAAACACACGTTGAAATTTTCTTCTTGATTACGAGTACAATGAAAAAGCAGTTTCCCTAAATTTACATAAAAAGCTTATGAGATGCTCTACTTTAACCAGTTCTATGTATGGTGTAGGAAAAGCGATGAAGACTGGGAAATGGGTGATATTGTTCACATGCTTGTTAACAGAAGGTGGTTAGAGAAGTGCGTTGCATATGCTGAAAGTCATGATCAAGCTCTTGTTGGTGATAAAACAGTTGCATTTTGGTTGATGGACAAGGTCGATAAACATCGTCCTGAACTCCTATGTTGTGAGCATGTCTAATATTGATGGGCATGCTAACTTGAAATTTAAACCTGTTGGTTTAGTATTATTGGTTTCCTATGGCATGTTCAAGTTTTTTTATTTCATCATTTTCTTTTCATGTGCATGCCCTTGGGGGTTAAATCGTGTTAATTGAGTTTAAATGATAGAAATCCTCTCAAGGAAAAGAATCTCTTAGTTCAGAAGTCAGAAGTTTTGCATATTGATATTGATGAAGAGTCTTAGAAAAGACATTGTGTTATTCTGTTTCTGCTGCTTAGTCTCTTATATTCATGTTTTCCAGGACATGTATGACTCCATGGCTTTGGACAGACCATCAACTCCTGCAATTGATCGTGGAATAGCATTGCATAAAATGATAAGGCTTATTACCATGGGATTGGGTGGAGAAGGATATCTGAATTTCATGGGGAATGAATTTGGACATCCTGGTAAGATGCTCCCATGCTCGGTCTTTATATTTCATATAAATCATTCACTATCTGGCAGTATCATGTTTGATCAACGTGTAACTCTATTATCTCCTCTGGAAAATCATTGTCAAATATCATCCTTTCAGAGTGGATTGATTTTCCAAGGGGCGATCAGCATCTTCCTGGTGGTGCAGTAATTCCTGGAAACAACTTTAGTTATGATAAATGTCGGCGTAGATTTGATTTGGTGAGTGATTGCCAACTCATATTTTCTTCTGTAATTTAAGATGATATTTTATTGAAGAGTGTGATTATGATGTGTTTCAAGTCTCATACATAGGTTATGTTGAGAATCAAACGTTGGAAATATAGGGAGATCTCACAATCTTTGTAAGATACATGAGTTGCTCCCTTATTACCAATTAGTTTAAGGATGGAACCTCATGTTTATAATGGTATTTGAATCTAGGAAGTCCAAAGGTCTTGGATCCAAAGAAAAAAAAGGGATTCAACCCAAGAATGGTAAACTCAAAGATGCATCATCTTAAGTGGTCATGTTGAGGATCTTAATTGGAAAGATAGGGACCTCACAATCTTTATAAGATACATGAGTTACTCCTCTAATTGCCAATTGGTTTTGAGATGCCTTGAATTCCCAAATTTGATAGTTGGTAGTGCAAAAATGTTAGAACTCAAATTATGAAGCTCCACTTGTAACTATGGGATTTTTTGTTTTGGTTTTTTAAAATTGTGTTTGTTTTATCCGAATTCTTTTATCATGGTTTTTGTCTTCCTAAGTAAATATTAGAGTTTTAAGTAAATTCCAACATTGAAAAAAAAAGGTTTTTTAAAACTACTTTAATTAGTTTTCAGGATTTGGCTCAAAGTTTGAAATATTCTTAAGAAGTAGATAACAAAAATATCAATAGGTGGAAGTATTTATAAGTTTATTTTCAAAAACCAAAAAAAAAAAAAAAAAGTTATCAAATAGCTGGATGATAATTCTAATGTCTAGCAAGTTTCTTGATTATAAATAAAGTTGAAACAGAAGGATTAAACCGCTTAAGTCACGTATGAATATAATTGGTTTTGCAATATGATTGGGAGGAAGAGTTCAAATATTTTTAATTATCATATAGTGTGTATTTTAATTATATTCTTGACCATGCCATGGAATGATTAAATAATTTATATTTTACTGAGTAAGGCTAGACTTTCCTTTTTCCTTTCTCCTCTATGTAATATAGTAATTACAATATGTAAAAATCTTAGGTTTGGGAGAGAATCAGAATACTCTATTCATTCGCCAAAGATATGAATATATACAAGTGTACAAAGCATAGAAAAGGAAAAAATAACCAGATATTTACAATAATGGAAAATCCTAACAATAGAACTGTAACACTCCCCTTCAAGTTGGAGCATATATGTTAATCATGTCCAACTTGTTACATAGATAATCTATACTTGTTCCATTCAATGCCTTCGTGAAGATATCTTCTAATTGTTCTCCAGTCTTCACATATCCTGTAGATACCAATCCTTGTTGAATTTTCTCACGTACAAAATGGCAATCAACTTCAATATGTTTAGTCCTTTCATGAAATATTGGATTAGACGCAATATGAAATGTTGCTTGATTATCACACAACAACTTTGTCGGTAGTGATTTCAAATCCCAACTCAACAAGGAGTTGATATATCTAAATCAATTCACACACCAGGCTGTGCCATTGCTCTATATTCTAATTCTGCACTTGAACGTGACACCACATTTTGCTTCTTACTCTTCCAAGAAATCAAATTACCATCAACAAAAACACAATACCTTGATATTGATCTTCTGTCTTTTTTAGATCCTGCCTAATCGGTGTCTGAGAAACATTCAATATTAATATGACCATAATCCTTATATAATAAAGCACGCCTAGAAGCAACCTTCAGAAAATACATAATTTGTTCCAATGCAGCCCAATGATCAACTGTAGGGCACGACATGCAATGACTCACAATACTCATTGAATAGAGTTACTGTAAGGTATTTAAGTTTTCCCACTAACCTCCTATATCTTTCAGGATCTTTTAGCAATTCTCCATCTTTTGTGAGCGGTAAGTTGGGCATCGTTGGGGTAATAAACTTAGTCCCTAGCTTCTTTGTTTCAGTCAACAAGTCGAGTACACATTTTTTTCCTGTGATAATAGTATTCCTTTCTTGCTTCTTATTATCTCAATTCCTAAGAAATATTTCAACATGCCCAAATCTTTTATATGGAATTGACTATGAAGAAAGGTCTTTAGGGACTAGATACCTAAAGTATCATTACCAGTAATCAGAATATCATCTACATATACGACTAACGAGATGACATCACCCTCAGATCTCTTTAAAAAGATCGAATGATCGAACATGCTCTTCCGCATTCCAAAGCTTTCAATCACCTGACTGACTTTGCTATAATCCATACAAAGATTTACGAAGACGACACTCCCTTCCATTCTCCCCCTGAGCAACAAACCCTGATGGTTGCTCCATATACACCTCTTCTTGAAGATCACCATGAAGAAATGCATTTTTAATATCAAGAAGATGTAAAGGCCAATGATTAATTGAAGCTAATGAAATAAACAACCTTGTCGATGTCATTTTTGCTATAGGAGAAGAAGTATCAACATAGTCAACGCCATAATTTTGTGCGTAGCCTTTCGCTACAAGGCGCGCTTTTAACTGAGCAAAAGAACCATTAGGATCGACTTTAACCGCAAGCACCCATTTGCAATTGATAAGTCTTCTTTCCTGCAGGGAGAAAAACTAAATCCCAAGTACAATTATCATCTAAGGCAGTCATCTCCTCCACCATTACGGCACACCAATCGGGACGAGACAAAGCTTCATAAACAATTTTATGGATGGATACAGACTCTAAAGATGCAATGAATGAACATGTGGAAGACGACAAATTGTTATATGAAACAAAAGAGGAAATAAGATGACCACATGTACGTTTACCTTTATGAAGAGCAATAAGATCATCACTCGTTTTTTGATCCAATGGCGAAGAAGACTCTGGTATAGGGCATGGAACCGAAGGAGACAAAGAAGTCTTTGGTACAGGGCATGGAACTAAAAGAGGTTGTCGTCGAGTATAGACCTTAACGATGGGTGGAAGAGTAAAGGTAGTCACAGGTAGATATGAATCAGGAAGAGGATTGGAAGGAGAAATAACTGTGTAAACAAGGAAATCATCCTCTAATTCCTTATGCTACCCATGACTCTTATTCGAAGAGAAAGACAGCGATGAAAAAAATGAGGAATGTTAAAAAAATAGTGACATCAGGAAAGACGAAATATTTATTTAGACTAGGATAATAACACCGATACCCCTCTTGAACATGGGAATAACCAAGGAAAATACATTTTAAGGACTTTAGATCTAGCTTGGTATGTTGAGGCCGAACATCCTGAACAAAGCAAGTACAACCAAATATCTTGGGTGGAATGGGAAACAAATGTTGCTTGGAACATAAAGTACGAAAAGATATCTCACCTTTAAGAATGGAAGAGGGCATGCGGTTTATTAAGAAACAAGTTGTGGAGACAGCATCAGCCCAAAAGGATTTTGGAACATGCATCTGAAACATCAAACCTCTGTCTGTCTCAAGGAGATGACGGTTCTTTCGTTCTGCAACACCATTTTGAGATGGAGTATCGACACAAGAAGATTGATGAAGAATTCCATGGGCATCTAAATAAGACTTGAGTGCATGAGAGATATTCCTTAGCATTATCGCTCCGTAGGATTTTAAGAGCACCACTAAACTGAGTTCGAATTTCAACATGGAAGTTACGAAAATAAGAAAGTAACTCAGAACGATTTTTCATTAAATATAACCACGTAACACGAGAATAGTTATCGACAAATGTAACAAAATACCTAAACCTTCCTTTGGACTCAGTAGGACATGGCCCTAAACATCAGAATGGACTAATTCAAAAGGAGCACTAGCTCGTTTATTGACTCGAGGATATAAACTCAAACGATGAAATTTAGCAAACTGACATGACTCAGAATCCAAAAAAGACAAATGTTGAAGTTGTGGATGAAGACTCTTCAACACATAGATAGACGGATGACCCAAAACGACAATGCTCTTCAAAGGGGGAGACGACATGCTAAAGCATGCGATGGTTGTAGGTGTTTGTGGTTCAAAGATGTAAAGACCTCCAAATTCACGCCCTTTACCAATAGTCTGCTTCGTCGTAAGATCCTGAAATAAGCAATAACTAGGAAAAAATGAGAGACAATGAAGATCACGAGTGAGTTTACTGACCAAGATCAAATTAAATGAGAAATGTGGTAAATTTAAAACTGATGACAAAGAAATTGATTCAGTAAGATGGACGGTTTCTGATCCTAAAACAGGAGTGGAGGTTCCATCAACTATGGTGACATTAGGTGAAGAGGTAGATGTACAAAGGTTAGAGAATAAACTAGGGTTACCTATCATATGGTCTGTAACGCCATAGTCAATGACCCATTTTGACGTGGAGGAAAGAAGGCATTTAGAAATGTGACCTATCTCTGCGATGGCCGTAATGGGAGTAGAAGATGATGTCCTCAATGACTTTTGATACTGTTGAAATTTAGCAAACTCCTCTGCAGAAAATGATCTTTGGTTATAGGGATGACCTTTGAAGCTATTTGATTCAACCCTCTTATTACCTCTATAATCTTTTGTGCGCCCAATCAAAGCACTATTAGAATCAGATGACATAACTGCTTGTGTCTCCTCGACCTTTGAAGCTATATGATTCAATCCTCTTATTACCTCTATAATCATTTGTGCGCCTAATCAAAGCACTATTAGAATTAGATGACATAACTGCTTGTGTCTCCTCTGTACGAAGAATTCGAGTATAAGCTTCTTCCAACGATGAGATATTTGAGCTTAACAACACTTGATCTTTGGCCATCTCATATTTAGGTGCAAAGCCTACTAAAAAACTCATGATAAACAACTTTTCACGTTGAGCCATTAGAACTTTTGGATCTGTGCTGATTGGCATCAAGGCATTGAATTTCGCACATGTTTTTTTAACTTCCATAAAGTAGCTTGTAAGAGATTGTTCTCCTTGACCAGGTTGATATAGAGTCTTACAAACATCAAACACTCTATTAATATTCTCTTTCCCATAATAGAGGAAATCCAAATATTCTAATAGTTCCTTGACTGATTTGTAGCAATTTACTAGTTCAACGATTTCACGATCAATAGAATTCTTGATTTGTAGAAGCATTCTTGAATTGTCCTGCCACCAAATCTTTTTATTAGCATCAATCGGTGGGTCTTCTGTGATGTGATCATCCATCTCCATGCTCTTAATAAAGTGGCGAACATTTGATCTCCATGAATAGTAGTTGGATCCATTCAACTTGTGTTCAGTTACTTTTGGCACCATAGGAACCATCTCAGACATGACTATTGGTTTCTTATCAGTCATTACCTCAAAAAAATAAATATTGGACAGAGGAGAATCAAACCCTAATTTATCAAAGAGATATCTTTACAAATAGTGAGTATATAGCCCAAACAAACGCGCCACCAAGAAAAGCCAACAAAACCAAAGAAACCCACATAAGACGAACTGAAACAGATGGTGCACACGCGACGGCAGAAGGGAAAAGTGGCGTGTGAGCCTCATGCGTTGGTCAGATGGAATCCGGACTTTGGGGTTCTGTATGTCGGCAGTTGGGCTCCTTGACGGACTGGGCGGTGTCCTACCCTTTTTTTCTAATGTCGGCGACTGTGAGCAAAAGTGTAAACTCACTCCTCCACACAACCCTTGATGTAACACAAACGGGTTCTAAATTCTCAAACCGTAAGGTTCAGAAAACCCTAAGTTTGTTTAGAGGGCTCTGATACCATGTAAAACTCTTAGGTTTGGGAGAGAATCAAAATACTCTATTCATTCACCAAAGATATGAATATATACAAATGTACAAAGCATAGAAAAGGAAAAAATAACAAGATATTTACAATAATGGAAAACCCTAACAATAGAACTATAACCTTAATTATTATTGAGGGAAGAAATATCCATTATTGAACTAATAACTTGCTTAAAAATACTTTAATAATTAATTAAAGTTGTGTTCGTTTCAACTTTAAGTTTAAAGTAAATTTTATATTTTAAAGAATTATGCCTACTCTAAGACATGCATTCCATGCTTTTAGGTTTCTAGTAATTAAATTAAATTTTAACTCATGTTGATCCTGATCCTTAATATTTAGTTAAAACCAAAATTTAGAAATCTTATTTCCAATTCCAGGTTCTATTCTCTAAATGATTCTCAAGTTGATTGTGCTCTCTAACTTCTCGTGTGTAATAAATGTGGCCTACAAATTTTGATTTCTTGAAATTCTCTTAAATTCTGTTAGGGTCCAAGGTTTCCTTTTCTTTTTGTCAAGTATCATTTATATTGTTTTGTGGAATTTCACATTCTCATTCCCAAACATCTAAAGCTTTCTTGATGCCTCCGTGCAAATTGCTTTTATTTTTTTTCATGAACATTGGAATGTTATTTCAATATCATTTTAGCTTTCATTTTCTTTAAAAAATTTCACATGGTTTTTTTTTTTTTTTAAGAACAATATTTCTTTTATTTTAAATGATGATTTTGCATTGAAAACATTATTATTTAATCTACTACTGTTTTTTTGAGTAATTACATTATTTTATCAAATGCTTGTGGACTCATGGAAAAAAAACAGTAATTACATTTTCCTGTGGATATATTACATGTAAATACAGTCGTCTGATATTCTTTAAATGTTCTCTCTTTTTTCCATTTTTAATATATTTTGTATCGAGGCAAAGCGTTGTATGCATATCTAATAAAACTTTGGGGGAGATGCATCCTAATCATAGTCACCAAATGTGCTCCAGTTAAGAAGAATTCACCAGTTGAATGTATATTTTTCACAAACATGTTTATACTGACATTAAACTCTATACGTGCAGGGAGATGCAGATTATTTAAGATACCGTGGTATGCAAGAATTTGACCGGGCCATGCAGCATCTTGAAGAATCATTTGGCGTAAGTTTTTCAGTTTTATAAAGCCTATGTTTTAATATTCCTTTCTGGGTTGTAAAATTCAAATCCCATCCAATAATTGACCAGTCATCTTGTTGAAAGGTTTTATATTTTTTAGATACATTTTGTTAATCCAACATTTGAAGAGGTCTACATACGTATAAAAATTGATGCATTGACAATTTCAAAAGTAATATTAATAAAATGGTCTAATTAGATTACTTTATGATACTACTTTAGGCATTTAAACGAAATTTAAAGGTAGGTGTAAATTGATATACTTACGAAGTTTGAATTGATGCAATTATTAGTTTAGAGTTTTATTTGATACAACCGGTATATAAATTGTTATTTTACCTAAACTTTACGTTTCTGTCACCAGAGTTGGGAAAAGTTTATTGGGTTGAATAATCACTTTCTTATCTGCTTAAATTGTCTAAAAAATATCTTTTTATTAGAGGTTCGAAATTGGCTTGTTTTCTGTCTCCGACTTTCATATGCCTGGAAATCTGTAATAACCCATCGTACTTGGCTTCAAATTTTTTAAATATGCATAATAAACATTAACCGGTGGTTGCAGTTCATGACATCTGGACACCAATATGTTTCTCGAAAAGACGACAGTGATAAAATCATTGTGTTCGAGAGGGGGGATCTGGTTTTCGTTTTCAATTTCCATTGGAGTAACAGCTATTACGACTACCGAGTGGGTTGCCTAAAGCCTGGAAAATACAAGGTATTGTATTGATGTATTGTGTAGTATTAAACAAATACATTGGCCCCATGATTTTCCTGAAAGTTAATTCCTTTTTATCTGTTCAAATTCTATAAATAAGGAGGCATTTGTTTTGCATTGTTGTAGATTGTCTTGGACTCGGACGAAGCATTGTTCGGGGGGTTCAATCGCCTCGATCATTCTGCCGAATACTTCTCATTTGTGAGACTCTTAACATCTGTTTTTAAATAGATTGAATCCATGAATAGGCTTTGGATTCATATAGTTTGTTTTGCTTCTGCAGGAGGGAAACTATGATAACAGACCTCGTTCCTTCCTCGTATATGCTCCTTCCAGGACGGCTGTGGTTTATGCGCTTGCACCAGATGATTCTGAGCTTGTGCAGGGTGAAGAAACCAAAACTGAACCTGAACCTGAAACTGAAACTTCAATGGAGTAGAGTTTCTGATGTGATGAAGAAGATGGTTCAACAATTCTAGTGACATCGAACCGATACCCAATCTTCTTGGGCATGGGAGACAATTCTGGTAGCTAAATTGGATACACAGCTAACAAGGTAATAATCTCTTATTCGATGCAACGAATTTCATATGCATAAAGTAAAGACAAGTTCAGAGGATGAGTAGTAGATGTTTTCTTTGTATAGTTTTATTTAACTTTTCTTTTCTTTGGCAATTATATTTAATTCTTGGCAATTAAATAAAACCCTTTCCAAGTCATGTTTAATTTATAAGGAAATACGTTGTGCACTTCACCTTTTCTCAAGCTTGTAATAATCTTCTTTCCTTTCTTTTAATTGATTGGTTTCAGTAACGACTCTAATCACTGAAGGTCGTATTTTCCTTAATTTTGTACCCTATTTTCTTGTTTTGTTATTCAATTCTTAGGGATGTTTTCGATGAATTTGGAAAAAAAACAAGCAATATTTTCTTTTTCAAATGAGACTTTTAACTTCGAATCTGTTTTTAATTGGTTTTTAAAGTTTAATTATGTTCAATAGGTTGTTTCAACCTTCAATTTGTGTCATATGCGCTCTCAAATGAAATCAAATAGGTATCTAACTTATCTCATTTCTTTTCTAGAATTCACAGATTCATTAATTTTTGTATTCAATACATTAATCATTGTTTTTTAAACTCAAGGTTAAATGTTTAGTAGATACAAAACTGATAATTCAAGGGTTTAGTAGATACAAAATTAAATTTTGAAGAACCATTAAACATTTTTTTTTTAAATTTCTGTGTGTATTAGACAATTTAAAATGTATGAACTAAACTTGTAAATAGTGATTTAACTGTTAATTTAATTTAGATACCATTTTAGTTGTGTGGTAGAGGAAAGGTAATGTTTTGATTATATTCGTTGGTACAAAGTTAGGGCATTTAACCCCCACGTGATTCTTCAGTAAAGGAATTAATTATTGCTCTGACACTTCGTATTTCAGTAAAGATATCCTTCCATGTGGCTGTGTGGTCTCTGCCGGAAAATTTGCCCGAAGATTTTCTTTTAATTAATTAATTTGGATTTTGGAGTACCACCCTCTACATATCGTTTTTAAATATTGAATATCAAATATTGACAGGAGTTTGTTATGTCTATATTGCAAATGTTAAATTGGTTTTAAACATAATTTTTACGATATTAAATGTGTGATATCATGTGTATGATTGAATTGCGATGATATAAACAGATATGTAAAAAAAATTGAGGTAGGTATTATGGAATAAATTTTATTGGCTAGCTCAAAACTTGAAAATTATAGGAATTGAATTGAAATAAGTTAAAAAATAGTATTGAATTAATTTATATTATACTTGTTATCATGTTTGTAATGAAGATCATAGTTAGTAGAACATGTTTGGTATGGTAAAACAATAAATATAACAAGAACCAAAAAAAAAAAAAAAAAAATCAATGACAAACATTTTTCAACCTACCACATTCAAAACAGGTAGGAAGAAAGTGGGGCTGGAAACATTAAAGTTTGGTCATCTTTGACTTTTTTTTTTCTTTTACAGATAGTAACATACATTAACTATCCAAGCAACCAAATTAGAAGCATTGAAACAAACTACTATAGTGTTAGAGATCATTGTAAATGCAAATTAGAGGCAAACTTCATTTTTCAAGTGCTAATAAAGCTAGCTTCCGAGTTGGTTGTTCTTTGCAACTGATGCAGCACACTGGTCGGCAACGAGTTGTTATTTGCTGACCGCAGCGCCTCCGCCAGCGGTCCACCCATTGACGCCATCTGCGTTGCGGCCCATCCAGTAGCCCAATTCAACTGCACATGCTCTCGGTCAACGTTGCCATTTTGGTGAATGTGGTGATCATTGCCTTGATCAAAACTTCCTCCTGTTGATAATTTCAACGACACATCAGAAGACGATGATGGAGGGTTCCCGGGCATCGAAATCGAAAGGGATGTTGCAGAAGCGGATGTGGAGTTCATTCGTTGGTTGACATTGTCGTTGTCATTCCCACAGCCACCGTTTTCGGACCGCGGCCAATCATCGAAAAAATGCCTCAAAATGTGGCCCTCAGATTTAGCATCTCCGGCGGAAGGCTCTTTGTGGGATTCATAGAAATTTTTGTTCTCTAATAAGGAATTAGAGCAGGAACTGCAAAGAATTAAGAATTAACATTTTATCAGCATAAAAAAAAGGAATAAATAAAGTTAGAGAAAAAGGAAAAAAAAAAAGGGACAATAAATTGAAATGAAAGCATTATTAGGCAGAAAGTTAATGGTTGGGGAAATAGTTGTGTGTACGAACAAAGAATCAAAAAGGCTAAAACAGACAAAATTATGAAGTGGGACCCAAATGAAATCTGACCCTTGATTGAGATGGAGGAGATCAACGGATGGGGTTTGTCCACACAAAGAGAAATAATTTCCACTTTCCACAGTCAAAAAAGGCCGACCACCATTAACACGGCCGGCGTTGGAACTAAGAGAACAACCGCCACCCCCACCGCCGCCGCCGCTGCAAGCGGTAGTGGTGGGGTTAGTTGTGGTAGTTTCCACAGGCTTTCTTGAACGGTTACGGCCACGGTGCATGTGGCGCTCACAGTATTTCTGGCCGGCGACCACATCTCTTGAGCAACGCCATTTTTTGCCGTCGGTTCTCCGGCACCGGCCAGGCTCCGGATCCATGGCGGCTCTGCCCCAATACCCTGCTTGTAACACTGAATAAATATCCATAGTCATTTTAAACTAAACCACTTTAATCATAACCAAAAAAATAATTAAAAAGTTAAAAAAAATAGTTCAATTGATTAATGTATTATAATCTCAGTCTTGATCGAACTCTTAAAAAATGTTCAATATAGAGAACAGAACGAAACGGAGAAAAGAGCAATGATTAAACATGATTCTAATCTTTCATCTCACATTTTGAATTAATCATAAAAGTTTATTTCAATTAATCAAAAGAGCAAAAGTAAATTAATTTATAACCCTTTCAAAACTCCAACTCCAAACATGCCACAAGAATCAAGTTTTCATTTTTCTCAAATGGGTTGCTCTGTATTTGCAAAAAAAAAAAAAAAAACGAAAAGATTAAATAAATAAAAGAGTTTAGAAGCAAAACATAGAACGGTTAAGAAAATCTCAAAGTGATAAATGGAACTTACGAGAAGTAGGGTAGTGAGTGAAATGTTGAAGAGGATGATGAAGAAAGAAAGGAGTGGTAGAAGAGGAAGAGAGAAGGCTTTTCTTAATAGGGTGGAGAAGCTCCGGCGGGACGGCGGCACCGGCCAACATATACCGGAAAATGAGAGCTTGAAGCTCGAGTTCTTGCCTTTGAGCCACACTGAAATAACCCAACATCCCTATAATATAATCAAACAAACAAATATATCAGGAGAAACTGGTTGAGAGAATATGATTTAATTCAGAGAAGTAAAGAAGTGAAAAGGCTCACTGGGTAACGTAGAAGAAGTTGAATCAGGAAATGCTGACAAGATGTTGGAAGTTTTGGAGGAATCAGCAGGTACAAACAAAGGAAGAACAGAAGAAGAAGGATGATGATGATGGGGCTGTTCAACAAAAAACTTAGAAATCTTAGCAGAATGTTGTTGTTCCTCTGACTCCCTCTGTTTTCTACATTGCTTCAGATCAAAGTCCATTTGACAGAACAAATAACCAGAGATTATTTTCAATTTTTACTCTCTGTATGTGCTTCTCTTGGGTTTTTAATATATATTGGTGGGTTCATTTTTTCATTGGGTATTTTCAGAAAAAGAAAAGCTTTTGCCAGTGACTTGTGTGGACTATTATGTGTTTTTTTTTTTTTTTTTTTTTGGCAGTATGTAAAAAATAAATAATAATAATAAAGGGTTAGGTTCCTGACAATGAAAGCTGCAAAGTTTGTTTGAGGAGGGAGGGAAGGGGTTAGGGTTTAGGGCACTTGAGAAAAAGATAGTCAGACAAGACAGTTGAGAGAAAAAGGAGAACCAAATAAAAATAAAAATAAAAAAAGTAAATATAAAAATAAAAATATTAGGATTTTAGGACTTAGAAGTAATAAACTCCGAAACAAAACAGAGCGAGAGGAAAGAAGGTGCAGTCTTTCTGTCTCTTTGTTTTGCTTTGGGAAATCCATTTCTTAATAGTAATTCATAATGAATATTTTGTTCTTTTGAGATAAGGGAAAGATGAGGTGAATTAGTAAATTTAGACTAATATAGTTGTTTTTAAAACTATTTTATAAAAATATTATAGTATGAAAACAATTTTAAAAAGTACTTTATTTTTTTTTTTTCAGTATGTCGAGTTTTTAAAACTCAATAAAAGGAATTCGAGTGTTCAAAACTCGACAAGGGTAAATTGAGTGTTGAACACTCAACTTTTTTATTTTATTATTATTATATCCAACCTTCATATGTTATTATTTTCATTTTCTTAGTTTTTAATAATAATATATTACCTTCAACCATTAGCTTAATTCTAAGAAATATCATAGAAAAATAATATCTCATTCACATTTTTTTTCATAATTTAAAAATAATAAAATGTAAATTAAAGTATTCATATTAATATAACTATTATCTCATTCATTTAAAAATAATTTTAAAAAATCAATGTGCCTCACAAGGCGGACGTTGTCAATTTCGAGCCAATTGTCGTCGTCAACTTCGAACTTAAGGTTGTTCTGGTTCCTCTTGATGTTACTCTCGTACCATAGTATAAATATTCATTATGCTCTCTACGATCGTGACCTTGCCCATGCACATATGAAGACGATGGACCAGCCTCTGAATCATAATATCCTAAATCAAATGCTGGTATCATCATCATCAGACTAACATAATCAGTTTGGGTATACGTCTGCATCGTAGGGGGCAATTCTTCCACATTGTAGGCAACCTCAACCAACTCATATTTTTCTTTTCGAACAAGTCTCCTATGTCTAGGAACTGATGAAGGAAAAATAGGTATATCGTACATATAATATATCTCCTTCATATAGCTCTGTTGTTATTGCATATAACAAAAACCTAGTTCGAATCATTTGCAACATCACGGAGTCTACTATTGTCAATCTATGTGAATTATAAAACAATTAGATAATATTTAAAATAAATTTCAATTAAAAATAATTAAACGATGTTTATTTATGTACCAGATGACCCACAACTGATCCCAAACGAGTAACTTAGTGCTTTGTAATATTATTATACCAGTTGATGTAGTTTTGAGTGACATCCCTATCAAACTGCCTAATAGAAACCCTGTTTGCAATAAACCTTTCACGATAGTATCACACTACCAAATGTGCAACTTTTTCGGACCAATCTCCTGTTCTTAAGTTGACGTCATGTAGTAGGGGTTCAGTATTACAAGACGATGGGACATCCTGGTGAAAACCGAATTGTCTTATTACACTTTCAAGAAGATGCCACTCACCAATATGAAAACATATGACAAAACATATGCGAGGACTTATCGCCCGTCATATGTTTTGACCGTTTCTACATAAAGTGGGCAAAGTGTCCATAAAAACTTGTAAGGCTCACAAATAATATGAAACACAAAATATTATATTAAAATATATTAAAGACAAATACAATAAAAAATTGTATAAAAAATTCAATTTGGTCCAGTATTAATGTATCTGATCAAAGCAGATCGAACATGTATCTATACTGGTTGACTACATGTGTGGCTGTCCTAGTCACACAAATTTGTTTCTCCACCTAAATTTTTAAATTAATAAATTAGATTTTGAATTAACTAGATTAGTCATTTAAAAATTAAATTTAATTAAAATAACATATTGAGAATCATAGGCCCGTCCAGCTAATTGAGCGTCATTTACATGTTGGAGCTATGGAGACATTGTCGAAAATCATTCTCAAGCTCATAGCTGCAAAAGTATTAGAGGCCCAATGATGTCGCAAACTTCAGGTTTTTGTTGCTTTGCACATCTGTCAATACAATCATGCCAAAAATGCTCTACTCCAAAAATATTGTCTAAAATCATAGAGGTTAGCTAACAATGGTAGGAACATCAAGTAAACAATATGACTTGATTTGTCAGAAAATAAACATTTACCCATCATCTGCGGTATATATGCTCGCGTATATCTCATGACGGTTTCCTCGTTGGCATCATCAACGAGCTCATGGAACCGTGTCCCTAATCATATCAAACTTAACCTCGATCCTTTAATTTTATCAATAGGTGGGGTCACACCAAGGTACAGTTGAAAAATATGCAACCAGTCATCGTACATCACTCTAGAGACAGGCTTACCGCCAACAGGTAATCCGAACAACAGTTCTATGTCATATAGAGTGATAATACACTCTTCAGGTAGGCATATAAAATGTATGTGTCTCAAGTCCCCATCTCTCGACCAGTGTTGTGATGAGATGCCAATCTAGCTCAATGAATCCCAATCTGGAAACTTTATAAAATCAAAACGTACGAAGTAATGGTAGTATTCGAGGATGGAGTGGAATAGTACGATGTACAACTTCCTCTCGACGTCTACAGGATATATCGCCAGTAGTACGATCTTGCCATACAACTGATGATCGATGAAACGATTGGTCGTACAAAACATCAAGATCAATAGGTCCTGGAATTAAAGCCATGATCTAAAAGAAAAAAAATATTTATTTCTCGAGTAAATAATGTACAACTTAAAAAAAATTAATGTACAACTTAATAAATTATAATAAAAAATATTATTTGCACAAAAAAAATAGTATTCACAAGATAACAATATTATTTACACAATAAAAATAGTTTTACAAGATAAAAATGTTAATAATAAAAATCCCTAATTATCTGGAGCCTATCTTCGTAACGAATGACACTTCCTTCGATTATGACCTAACTGATTAAAAAACCCACATCACAGTCGAGCGCTTGGTTATGCCTAATCCATCTCATTATAGTATCGTGAACTCTTTGGTCTACCATGTTTCCTCAACAACGATGGACCAGCATGTAAAACATGCATATTATGGTGCGTGATTCAATAATCTTCCTGCAGTATAGGATGAAATTGAGAAGAGTAACATGCAACATACATTGAGAGTTTATAATAGTTCTCAATAAAATCTTCGTAGTTCATATTGAAATATGAGAAAACTGCCATAAAATGCAAGTATGGAATGTCAAACGCTTGTTACTTGTTACATGAACAGTACCACTCGGACCCATTTAGTCTCAATATTTGAACATTTCCTCCTTTAGCATCGAGGATGTGACGTCTGATCTTCACATGAAACACACTTTCATATCAATCGTTTGACTGTACTTCATGTTTACTAGATCTTGCAGCCTATTTATTAATTTTTTCGTGCGCTTATCTGAATTTTTACTCTTAAATATACTTGAAACAAATTGTTAATTATATATAAAAAAAAATAATATTACTGGATGTATTTATCTTGACGCTCAAAAGCAACTATTACTTCTTCTCTTCTTTTTTCAAAACAATTTACGCATTTGAAGTATGTTATTTGAGCAAGAGCATTTATCGGCAACATTCGAGCTCCTTTGAAACGTCATTTATGCACTCTGATAGATTTTTCGTCATCCACTCGTATCTAAACTCTCCATTATGTGCTTGAGTCAATTGCTCTATACCAATGTTGTAAAAAAAAAACTTAGACAACTCCAATTTATTCCTTTGATGTCCTCAATGGCTTTATCTAACTTTTGAATTTGAAATTGACATCCAACACGATAAACGTAATTCTTTAATGTGTTAAATTTGTATTTTTTATTGAAGTTGTTGACGATATGTCGTAAGTAGAATCGATGGTGACGTTTTGGTCCCGTCCATTCATTTGCTAGACTAAGATAATGCTAGCATGTCGATCTCTCCCTGTGTAACAATTTCTTTCAAGTGTTTCAAGAACTATCCCCATAAGTCTGCAGACTCCTCATCTGCAACGGCGAATGCAAGTGGAAGAAGATGCCCGTTTGAATCAACTGATGTAGCAATCAATAACTTTCCTCGATATTTTTCATACAATTGGGTACTGTCTATCAGAATTACCGGCCGACATCTATTAAAAGCTTCTATACAAGGACCAAATGCTTAAAATACAGAAGTTAGGATAACATGTCCTTTAGTAAGCGTTTCTTTCAGTCTCCACTCTACACATGTTCCAAGATTGGTCTGCTTAACCATATACAACCACCTAGGTAAAAATTTATATGACTCGTCCCAGTCACCGAACACTTTAGCCTACACCTTTCTTTTGTCTTACCATACCTTATGATAAAAAACGTGATATCCAAATTTTGTTTTATGTCAGATTGCGGTTGTGTCACATTGATAGATAGTTTTTCTCTTTACGGCATCACAAAACTATGGTACAATCATCGATGAATTTAACTGCACATGACTTTGACTAAGTTTTGAGTAAAAACATATATGTTGATAAACATACTTAGTGATCTCAAACAAGCCATGTGACTTTTTCTTTGTTGCACGAAGTCTTCATTTGCAACCTTCTTCCCACTTTTTACAACGAATTGCCCAAATTGTCGGTGTCAATTTCACAACCTCATATGGTGCGTGACACTTAATAGCAAAACATCTGACCGAGTGTTGTAGTATTTCTTTGTTTTGAGAAATCATCTCCTTATACAATTGGGTATTGTTAACATCCACAAGAGCTACAATTGGGTCGTATTCACGAATGTGATCTTTACATTCATACTTGAATCGTTGAATGTATCTGAAGGTAACTTATGTTCACGGCCATCAAAATTCAACTCTTTAAATTCGTCGTCCGTTTCTGTTCTAAAATCTTTATATTGATTTATTTTCATCATCACATGGTGGTAGAACTGATTTTGGATCAGGATCAATACATCGAGTCAGATCTTCAAATTGACTAAAATGTGCATTCGAGTTTATATCCAACCCTATCCTTCTCACATTAACATATAAATGCACACTGATTGGAGAGTGACATCATGATTGAGAACATCAAGTTCATTGCTTATTCAATATATATATACTATTAACATTATTATATCAATATTAGGGAGCTCAGACTATTAAAAAACTATTATTGAATTGAGACTAACATGGTAGATCTAAAATATTAACATGATATACTAACATAAACATGATAGATCTAAAATATTGTGATCTAAAATATTATTCAATTCAACGTAATATCAATATATAACTAATATTAAAAAAATTATTAACACCAATATATAAGGAATTAAAATGATATATTTAGCATAAACAAATATTAAAACCAAAAAACTAGTAAAAAATAAAAGTTGAAATTCAACTCACAAATCCAATAATAGTTTTTTTTTTTCCTTCAAAGTGATAACGCTCACTTTTCTTTTTTTCTTTTTTCTTTTTTTTTTTCTTTTTTTCTTTTTTTGTTATTTGTTATCCAACAACAACAACTACAAAAATAAAATAATAATAATAATAATAATAAAATAATACTAGAACCTATAACTTATAATTTTAATAAAAAGATAGTACTTCGGTTGATCGATCATATACTCTTTTTTAATTTCTGTTTCTCGAACAATAATAAAAACTATATATATAAAAAATAATAATAATATAGGAACAGAAACAAATTTTATAATTTTTTTCTTAAAAAATATAAATCTAGTAGAGTTAATTAAATCTGTATAGTTTGTGATCAGATAAGGGTGAAGTGTTGGGAGAAAGCATCCACACGAAATAGAGGAAGAGAGTAAGGCACAGAGCAAGAAATAGTAGAAGAGAACGACAACAAGAAACGCGAAGGGGAAGAGAGCATGAAGAATGACAGAGAGCAAGCAAAAAAATTGTGATATGAAAATAAGGAGTGGAGAGGGAGTTTTAAAACCATAGGTTGAGTGTCCAAAACTCGACCCAAGGGCGAAATTCATAAAACTGCCGCCAGACGTTCAAATTCGGTCAAGGCTGGCATGGGGAAGCGACAGGGCATGGGAAACGGCCGGAACGGCAAGGCATGAAGTGACAAGTCAAGATGGTTGTCGAGGGTTGAAATCTCGACCTATGTAGGTCGAGTTTTGAACCCTTGACAAGTTTTTATATTTATTTAGGTCGTCTTGTTTTCCTCTATATCGAGATTTCAACCCTCAACAAGTTTTTTTTTCCACCTTGGAATTTTGAAACTGCCATAAATTTCTAAATACTTTTCAAACTATCCTATTTTACTTAATACTTTTCCAATTTACAATATTTAAATAAAAGTTCCACTTGAATTTAGATATATACTATTAGCTCTATTATATATTATTATGGCTTTGTTGAATTCAATTACTCTTTTTGGAATTTTAGTTCTTCTACACCCTACTCTCTTGAATTTTTATTTTAGGTCACGTTTACTTCAAAGAAAACGTAATAAATTAATGGTAATATGAAAAGTGAATCCTATTTAATTACATTTGTGGTTGTTTATTAGTGTTTTGTAATAGTAATGAAATGTGAGACCCACTCTCAAGTCTGTAATTGAAGAATGCAATCTAATTGAGGTGTAGATGGTGATCTATTTGACTGCATTGGAAAATTACATTAGATTCACTAACCAATATCGTTACATTTGCTGTTACCATTTAAACGGTAACGATAGTGAAAAATGTGACAGATTCATAATTATAAATAAACGTGATCAAAAGTAATCAAATTACTATGTGATTGTGGCCTATTACGTGATCAAAAGCAATCAAATAAGTCATAAAAAATAGGAAAATTCTTACAAATAGAAAAGTCTAAAAAATATTTACATTTTATAATAAAAAATTTCAACAGTGCTTGTACTTTTGAAACTTTTGCTATAAAGTGTAAATATTTTTATATTTTTTATATATTTAAAAAGACTCCTAAAAAATATCTATAAAAGTTTTGAAAATTAGAAAAGAAAAAAATAATGGTTATTTTAAATTGAGTATAGGGTTGTTTCCAAATATAGGAAAACGAATTAAAATATTTAGCAAAATTTTTTGTCTATCGCAAATAGACGGTGATATTTTGCGATTATTTGTGAATATTTTTTAATAGTTTTCTCATTTAAAATATTATTTTCATATTATAGAAGAAAATATAAATTAAACATGTATAAAAGAATATGTGAACTAAAATATTTACCACTATTTTAAAAATGTGATAATTATCATTTGAGTAAAAAGATTTGTTTTATTTTAATCTGGATGATTTGATTATCTTCCTAATTTCGAGCGTCAATATGAACAAAAATATTATTATTATTTATTTAAAATATTTGTGGTCGCTTAATAAAAAAATATATATTTTATATTTGGATTTGGGTTCTTTGGTTATCCTCTTAATTTTGTACTACTTCTTCGTAAATTTTATGATAATTATCTCTTCATTATTTTTTTTAATTTTAATTTTGATTATTTGATTATCATCTTAATTTCAAATTTTGATTTTTTTGATTTTTTGATAATTCTTTTTTTTTAAAAAAAATAAACTTTTTATTGGATGATTTGAATCTTACTTTTAAACTTCAAATTAAACCAAAATAATTATTTTTTATTTTTATAAAATTCTATGATAACATTCTCTAAGTTAGTTTTTTGTATTCTCATTGGATTATCTCGTTAATTTTAAACTTTAATTTAAACTAAGATTTAACAAATATATATATCATGATCATTTTTCTTATTTAATTAAAAAAGTTATTGTTTTTATGGGATGATTTGATTAGTCTCCTAAATCTAAACTTTAAATTAAACTTAAATCTTTTTCTAATATTTTATTTATTTTGGATTGGATGATTTGATTATTCTCCTAATTTATAATCTTAATTTAGACCAAAATATTATTGTTATTTTCGTTATAATTGTATCAGATTAAAATTTTCATTGATTTTTTATGATTTGATTATCCTCCTAATTTTAATTTCAACAAGAATATAATTTTTTCTATGCAACAAAAATCCTAAAAACTTAATTTCTTTTTATTTGCAATGATCTTTTTCTTGATTTGAAACTTTATTTCAATTTTTTATGAATTGGTGTGATACTTACAACAAATTTGTAAAGAGAAAAAAAATATAAAAAACAGTAAAAAGTATTATAAACCCTAAACTCATTGATATGCATTTATAAAAATTAAAACCTGAAGAAACTACAAAAGCATTAAAACAATCACTTTGTCGACCTCTAAATTACTTGAACTCTGAGAAATTTCTTGAACCTTAAAAGCAAGGTATTTTCTCCATTTTCTCCACGATGTTCAATGTGTAGGTGAATCTACTACGTGTATAGAAAAAACTATGAAACCGTATAAAAAAAAAGTCACATTGAGTAATTCTATGTGTTTTTACAAAATTGAAAAAGATGACATATGTTAAATAAAAAAAAAATGATATCTTTCTATAGAAAATAGAATAGTTACTTAAAAATAAAATACAATAAAATAAAAAAAGTAAACTTCTAAGAAGGAAAAGAAACATCGAAAAACATGTTGTTATTAACGAAATTATAAAAAAAAGAGTGTGAGAGAGAGGCCTACGAGAAAATTTCTATAAAAAAAAAAAAAAAAAAAAAAATTTAAAAAGGACTCGGTTAACCAAATGAAAAAAAAAATAAAGATACCTGATGAAAATGAGAGGTTGAAATGAGTTATTTATAAAAAAAAAAAAATTAGATATCAAATCATAGTTTGATTTTTTTTTCTAAAGATTCCTTTTATTTAATGTGAAGTGGAGATTATTAGAGATAAAATGTGTGAAAATTATTTCAAATCGTAAAATTGTTGAAAATATTTACAAGATATAACAAAATTTTAGAATTATTTATAGACGTTGATAGATACTGAATAGACTTCTATCAATGTGCAAGATATTCGAGAATAAAATATAATGTGATTTGTTTTAATTTTCTTTATTTTTATTTATCGATATTGCATTTATAAAATGTATTTTTTTTATAAAAAAAATGGTGAATAAGATATTTGAGGATAATATATATATATATATATATATATATATATATATATATACTTTTTTTTAAAAAAATCCTTCATTATTAGGGAAGTAAAAATTATTAAATATAAAATGTAGTTTAAAAAATCTTGAATTAGATATTAAAGAATTAATTTTTTTTCTTTTTTAAAAAAATAGATATTAGAAATAAAATGAGATTTTTTTTTATTTAAACGTGAATATACATTAGATGTCCCAATGACCATTGACTAAGAAGGAAAATCAAATGTTTATCTCCCGTAACTCCTTTTAAATACTATATATTATATATTTCCTTGTAAATTGATTTAAAACCCAATTCAAACACCAATACAGCCAGTAATAATGAGTTGATTGACCAAAACCAGTCGAAGCAACTTTGATTTATCTGATTTTATGACATTTCAATATGAGATTGATCGTTGGGAAAGCCTTAGAAAGGGATCTAACAATCGAACCGACCAACTTATCTTTAATTGTTTATATACATTTAAACTTAAAACAGAATTTATTATTATTTTTAAAATATTTAAAAAAATGAAAAGGGTACTAACCAAGTTAACGGTGCTTCATGTCGAATTTTGAAAATGTTCGAGAAAATAAATGAACTCCAAACACTATATAAGGAATCTATAGTTTTAATTTCAAATTGATTTCAATTTGTAACAAAGTTTGGTTGTATCAACTCTAGTTAAATTCTCTTCTGTATTCTTTAGTTTGATAATTGGATCAAATATTGTGAGAATAATACAAAAGTTTTGAGAGAACATTCTTGAAATTAAGATTGAGGAAAAATTATTTTGTGTGATTAACAATTTTTCACATATTAGATTTATTTCTTGTGGCCGGTAGTTTTTATCCGAATTTTGAATTTTCTAGGTAAATTATTGTGTTTCCTAACTTTGTTGTTTTTTAATTTCTCAATTATTTCCGTACAATAGTAATAAGAGGTTTTTTTTTCAATAGTTCGATCTTCGTTATACTTTAAATAAATATTAGTTTCCTATCTCATTGAAATCGACTTGGCCACTACAATATCAATTTGGACCGATCATTGATCACCCTAATATTATTGTTCTCATCAAGAATATGTTGGCTTCCCAAAAACACAAACGAATCAAATCTACATTTTTTTTTTCAACTTAAAGTTACACAAAGTTAAATAAATAGAGAGTAATTAATCAAATCAATTTGGTAAAATCAATTTTACCAATTTGACTCCATCCATATAATCTCTTTTTATATAATAATAAATGGAGTGAGAATTGAAACTAAAAATTTGATAATATAAATATTGTGTCTTTTGAATTATGCTAATTTGTTCATGACTCAGGATTGTTACCACTCTCAAATGCTTATTTTGACATTTAATTTCTCTTTAAATGCATGAATTATATACCAATGTTCGTGTCTATATATATATATATATTATTTTAAAAGAATCGAGATATTCTCTTTAACTTGCCAAATATAATAATATATCATTTGTTTAATAGAAAATTATTAAAGATTTTAAAAGGGCAAAAAAAAGGTTTGTATTTTGATGCAGGGTCCAAACCCCAATGGAAAGAAATAAAGTTTTGAAGAGTAATACTCAGATTACATAAAACCCACCTATTTTTCTCTCTCTATGTTGTGTGTCACTCTGTGTGTGTGTGTTTTTTTTTTGTACATTGTTGTATTATTTTAGTTTCTGAATCTGTTGCCTTCTTTATTAGAACAACTCCAATCATTGTGTCGTTTTGGTTTTCTAATTTTACAAAAATAAAATATTTTTCTTTTTTAAAAATTTAAATTAAATAAAAAACCCTGAAAAACTTGGCTATCTATTTTAACTATAAATTATCATTATTTATTTTTTGTTCAATAATTTCTCTACCATTATCGAGAAAAATAATGTCTTTGACGAGTGAATTATTTTCATGTTAGTAGTCACACTTGATGTAGACTCAACTTGTGCGTTGATGAAAATAATAAACTGGAACTAAATAATTACAAAATTAAAACATATAATTTTACATCATGAAAATCAATGAAGTTTCTTTGTCATCAATAATATAAAAAATCATGTGCTAAACTTAACTTGTACATGGATTGAAATCATTAGCCTAATCTGTTTAAAATATTTTTTAAATCTTTTATATATAAGAAGATGCTTTAAACAATAACTTTTATGTACTATAGTATATGATTTCCATTAATTATAAATATTTCTCACTATAAATTTTGGAGAAAAAAAAAAGAGTTGATGCCTTTTTAAGTCATTTATACATAATATCTCTCTTAAATGTTTGTTGAAAAATAAATTTTAAAAGTAATTAAAAAAATTAAATCAATCTAACTTTTCAAAAGTGGTTTTTTATTTTTTATTTTATTTTTTTTTATGTCGATTCTTTTAGAAAACATCTTTATGGTTTAACTTTAAAATCATTCTAGAACTATCTTAAACACTTTAAATTCTTGATGGCTATTTTCTCCTAAATTATATTGAAAATGACTAAAATAGTATAATTAAGCTCTAATTAACATCTATTTTTAGGAACGATTGTTTAAATTTCTACGCCTCTATGTTGGACTTGATTAACTTTCCTTTTGTTGATTTTTTTTTTTGTTAAATAATAAATTTAGTTTATTTTATATTTAATAATTAAGTTATTGAACATTCAAATTAGTGTATTACTAGAATATCAAACTACTAAAAAATAAATTCCATGAATCTATTACACACAAACTTAAAAGTTCAATATCTTGAACTCATTAGATATATATTTCAAAAAGTAGAATATTATTGATTATACAAAACAAAAGTTGTTTTAATTTATTTTTACTTCCTAATTATTTGACAATATTTGCATATGTCATTTCACCGATCATACCATTTCTGTAACTATTCATATCATATTGCGTTTACAATTATACATTATTTTTCAATTTTTGCTTTGCAATATTTTTAGACTAAATTACAAAAGTACTCATGAATTTTATAATTTGTTTAGCAATTATTTCTGTATTTTAAAAAGTTGCAACATTATTACCATTAATCTATTGTAGATGTTTGACGATATTTAAGTCCCAATTTTGGTTACAGTTAGATCAGTTTCTGGTTTTAATTTATCTCTTGTTTTAGAATTTGATATTAACTTATTCTCTAACAATAATAATAATAATTTTCAAAAGCAAAATACAATAGAGGAAATCAGAGGGAAAAATGAAGGGGAAAAGACATTTCTCAGTAAACTTCATTGCAAATTTGCAAAATGCTACCGAGTACCCTTCATTATTGATTTTAAATTTCATTTTGGTACCATAACTTTTATTATTCCATTTTTGTTCTCGAATTTTTAAAGGTCTATTTTAGCTATTAATTTTCCACTTTATAAAAAAAATCAATTTGATTAAAATTATTATAAGTTTAGTCTTTCAACTTTTAAATTTATGTCTATTTGACTTCTATAAACTTTTTAGATTATCCACCTAAACTTTAAATTTTGTATTTAATAGGGACCGAGACTTTCAATTTTTTATCTAATTGGTCTCTCATTTGTTCAAATTAAGTATATGTTAAAAAAATATATAATTGATCTATTAAATATAGAAGTGAATTTTATTTCTACTAGAATTCTAAATTTTTAATTTTATGTTTACATACATGAATTTAAAAAAATTTGTTTAATACGTCAAGAATTTTTTGTATACAAAATTTAAAATTATAGAGATCTACTAAACATAAAATTGAAAATTTAATGATTTATTAGACTCTTTCTAAATATCAACAACTTATACTTTGGTAATCATTTTGTTTTTTGTTTTTGTTTTGAAAATTAAGCATATGTACACCACTTTTACCTCCAAAATTATTCCTTTGTTATCTAATTTTTCACAAATAGTTTAAAAAGCCAAGCCAATTTTTTAGAACTAAAAAAAGTAGCTTCCAAAAAATTATTTTTGAAATTTCTAATTTGGCTAAGAATTTAACTATGTACTTAAAAAAGATGCAAATCATTATAAGAAATATAGATGAAATAGACTTAATTTTCAAAAAAAAAAAAAAAAAAAAAAAAGCAAAATGATTACCCAACAAGACTTTAATGAACATAAAATTGAAATTTTACGAATCTATTAGGTAATTTATAAAATTCAAATAAGACATAAAATTAAAAGTTAAAAAATGATTACACTTTAGAAGTTTAGAGACCAAATATAAATCTAAAACTTCAGAGTTAAGATAGCTAAACTTGTGATTTAATCTTTCAATTTTTACCTTTTTTTATTAAAAAAATAGCTAATAAAAAATTGAAATTCATAGATTAAAACAAAATATTTAAGAAAGTTGGAGCTGGAAAACAATCCATTAGAAATATGGTGAATCAAAATAAAATAGTTTTTCTTGTTTTTCTTGTTTGAAAAAAAAAATATGTATAGTTATTGCTATAAATTATAATGGATAGAATTTGTTAAAAAAAAAAAAAAAAAAAAAAAGAAAGTAAGAAAGAAAGAAAAAGAAAGAATTTAATTGATTCTTATTCTTTCAATTTTATGCTAGATAATGACATATTTCTTACAGACCTACGAAAAAGTAAATTTGTTAGTGGCATTATACATAAAAATTAATTTTATAACTAACAATATATGATTTAATTTTTAAAAATTTTGAATATGTCAAATTACATAAAATTAAAATTCCGTAGACATTTTAAAGTTAAAAACATTATAGATATAAATGTCAAACAAAGTACAAAGTTGTTTTAAAGACAAAGGGCAGAACTTGTAATTCAAGAAGCCAATTGTGTCTGAAAGAAAAAGAAAAAAAATGTTGGGAACTTAGAAGGGAATTATGGTAAATTGTAGGGGCATATTTGTGAAGGCGAAAAGTTGTAAAGCAATCCAATGGGAGGCTTAGAAGCATAGAGACACCTTGGGATCCATTGCTCTGCTCTTCACACCCACCTATATGCCGTAGGCCCTAGCCCTATCCCTCATTGGGCCCCACAATTTTCCTCCACGTCATCTAATTCGTCTCTATCCTCTCTTTTCCCACTCCCACACATTACTGAATCCAAAATTATTTTTCTCCTTCTCATGAATCCCCAACCAAGTTTGGGAATTGGTTTGAAAAATTCGATCAACCTAATCTAATTTGTAATGTTGATTTAATTAGCTCCTAAATTTATTAGGATCGAGTTCGATTTAAATAAATGAAATTTTTTATCAAAGATTGATTCATGGGTTTACTTAAAATAATTTGAATCAATTCAAACTTATTATTAATTTTAAAAAGTATGTCTTTTTTTACTTGTGATAATTTTAAATTTGACTTAATTTCATAATTTTTGGATAGTTTATTCTAAAACAACTCCCAAAAATCAATTTTAGCACTTCGGATAAAAAGTTCATAATATAAATTGAGATTAGGTTCTTAATCTTATTTTCAAGTGATATTTTTATATATTAACATTTGAGTTATTTTTAGAATAAATTTTTAAATAAATGACATGAGCAGTCCAAACAACCCAACCCATATATTTCATGGTTGGGTTGGGTTGGGTTTATTATTTAATAAGAGTTATTTTGGGATGAATAAAGTTTCAATGAAAGTTGGATTAGGTCTAAAAAATGTTTCAACCCAATTCAACCTCGCTCGTGAACACCCTTATTGATTACTTTAATTTATAACTCTTTTATAAATAAATTGTAAAAATCGCCATGAATTATGTTAATGATTGCAACTACAACTTCAAACTTTTAATTATAAAAAACAGGGCTTCCAATTTCTACCAAAATTAAATTTGGACTCTCAAACTTACGATTGTTAGAAATTGAGCCCCAAATGTTGTATGCTCTAATTAATACAATGATTTTTATTTCTACAATTATGTTCGTTTGAGGGTCAAATTTTAACACGTTATAAATTCGAAAACTCAATTTTACAATTAAAAGTTTGAGAGTATAAATCTAACTATCACCATGGTTTAAGAGTAATTTTTACAATTTTTCCTTTAGAAAAGTTTTGTTATTGAATTTTTACTATTATTTTAAAAATGTCAAGCTAAGTTTTTAAAACTGAAAAAGAAAAAAGAGGACTTTCTATTTTGAAGAGCTAGACTAAGATTACAAGTATTAAAAATTGAGAAAGTGGAAACAAAAATTTCGAAAATAGAAAAATAAAAAAGAAATCGTTACCAAATTGGACCTCAATCAAACTAAAATTGACTATGAATATATCTAATACCTTCAATTTCTATCAATTTTATTTTGTTAAGAAATTGGTAGACACAAACCTAAAATTAACGGATTTAAGAAAATATAAATTATAGAATTTAAAAAAATGAGAGATGAAATAGATGTAACACTAAGTAAATAGAAAAATAGAAAGGGATGGTGTCACATGTATGAGGGAGAGAGGGGGCATACGACACTGTCAAATTCTGTCAGTAAAATGCTCAGACAAATTCAAAAAACCATGTCAGAACCCACAGCTGCTCACGTGGGTCCCTTTCCCTTTTCCTTTATTTTTATTTTATTTTATTTTTTATGTGAGAGACCAAAAAATAAAAATAAAAAGCACGCCGGCACGCGAGGTATCCACGTGCCTCCACGTGACTTTTCTTCACGTTGTTTATTTTGTTTATTTTTATTTTCACGCTCCTCCTAAGGCCTATTCTGCTCGAGCTTCTCTTTTCTGTAGTCACTTCCATTCACACCAACTTAGCTGGCTGCTTCTGATTGGACCACGCAGCAATTTTCCATTCTGCTTTGGGCCCAATTAAATTGGGCTTTCGCTGGCCCAACTTTACAACCCGGGGAAGAATGGGCCGAGTCCAAAACCTCTGACCCTCTTAAAGAGGGACAGTCTTGTTTAAGAAGGTTGGATTTTTAAAAATGGTCTATTTTAAAATTTATATTTATCTTTTCCCAAATTCTTTGTCGTGGTTTTCACTTTTCTCAACATTTGAATTCTTAGACACAAATCTAAAAACTAAAAATAGCTTTCAAAATATGATTTGGTTTTTGAATCCATTAAGAGAAAGTAGATTATACAACATAGAAATTTAAGGGTAGAAGTATAGTTAAGATCCTTATTATCAAATCCCTATATTTCTCGTGATAATTCAAGAGCTAATTAGTTAAACTACTAATTATCTAATTAGTTGAAGCAATAAGATCAGTGAAATGTTTTGATGTAGAGTCAATAGACACCAATACATTAGGCATTAAAAAATGATGGTATACTAATTGTTATTATCTCATCTTCCGTTGTACATTAAGCTTATCTATTGGAGTGAAATCCAAACCGAAACAAAAGCAACATCTTTTGATCCATAAGCATGAAAAAACTTATTGAAAAAGGAAAATTAAAGCCGTACTTTTTAACCATATTATTTTTTGTTTTTTGAAATTTGAGCTTATAAATACTACTTTATCTTGAAATTTCTTCTCTTGTCATCTACATTTTACTTATGATTTAAAAAAAAAATCTAGGCAAAATTTGAAAACTAAGTAGCTTTTAAAAATTTCTTTTTGTTTTTGAGATTTGATTAATATTTCAACAATTGTACTTAAGAGAGACGTGGATTATGGTAAGAAATAAGGAAATATGCTTAATTTTCAAAAACCAAAAACTAAAAATGAATGGCTCATTTGATAACATTCTCATTTCTTATTTCCCGTTTATCATTTTTTAAGAAGCTGACATGTTTGATAACTATTTCTATTTCTTGTTTCTAAAATTTGAGAAACGTTCATAAAAATTGGATCAAAATTGAGAAATTACAAAAAAATATATTCTCCTATTTTATTTTTATTTTTAAAATTGTTTCTAAAATGTATCAAAAGGTAGACTTGGTTAGTTGGTTAGCAAGCATATGCTTAAAACAATCATTAATCTAATGGTCTTGGGATGAAATTTTAGTGAAACTTCTTATTTTATTTTTCTTTCTTTCTTTTATATTTCATTTCTCTCTATAATTTTTTTATATTTCTTTTATTTATATCTGTCTTCTTTCTTTTATTTATATTTTCTTCTTTATTTTTTTTTTATCTAATAAACTAGAATATTTACAAATATAGCAAATTTAATTTTGAATTTAGAATTTCAAATATTTGGATTTATATATTATCTTGTTTTTTAAAATTTAAAATTTCAATAGAATTATTTCAAATATAGAAAACTAAACCAAAATATTTAAAGACATAGCAAAATTTCACTGTCTATCTATGATAGACTGCGATAGACTAGTATCAGTGTCTATTTGTGTCATGATACACATATAGTAGTCTATTGTAGATAGACTTGATATTTTGCTATTATTTGTAAATATTTTCATCGGTTTTGTCATATAAAATAATTTTCCTTTTCAATATATATATAAATATTTGTTTTTTATTTTAAATTTTAAATTTTTTGACATGCATTTTCATATATATATATATATATATTTTCCCTAATTTTCTTACATATGAAACCCAGTCATAATTGTACAATACATAAATTTTGTTTGCTAAGATATTCATTTAGATTCATTTTAATATTTTTACAACCACGACAAAATTTAAAACAAATGACTTGAATGTGAAATAATATTGTAAACCAAAATCTAACAACATATGAATGATAAGACAATTGTATTATTGTTATTAATTTTACATCAGGACTCATGTGTATATGATAATTTAAATATTTGATATTTTTTTTATATTTTAATGCATGCTATATATATATAGATTATATTTAAACTATAAAATATGAAGAAAGAAAAAAGTAAAATAAGAAATATTTATCAAACAAGTTTTTGTTATTGTTTCTAAGTAAGTTTGAATTTCTGTTCTTGTTTCTTTTTTTCAAACATGAATAGTTATCAAATATATTCATGTTTCTTGTTCCCGAAAAAGAGGAAACAAAAAACATAATAAAAAATGAGAACGTTATTAAACGGGCCTAAAATAGTTACCAAAAGAAAACAAACAATTACGGTAAGTTGACATTCCTTTTTTCGGCTATACACTCCTACATCTCTAAACATATCAAAAAGTAAATTGGCCCAAGACTAATTCTATTCATGATCCAACTTTGTTGTGGGCTGTTTTATAATTTATAATGCTTTATTTCCTCTTCACATATTTTCAAAAAAATTGTGAAATACTATCTCAAGTCGAATACATTTGACCTTAAGGTTTCGATTAAAATAGACCATAAGAAAAAGAAATGCAAATGGTGGCTATAAATTAATGCAAATATTCCTTGACGGTATCATCTTATACAAGTCTCATAATCTTTTTATGACATCAATTAATTCATGTGTCACTTTTCTCCCTTATTTACAACTTTTGTTTTCTAATTTTGAACAATTTTTATAATTTAAAAAAGATATGTTACCTGCTAGGGTTTACCAAAATTATTTTCATATACATTCTAATTTATTAAATTTTTTTGGATAATGATATATCACACGTTCCAACCATTAAATTTAGGATAAAATATTCTTTTGATCCCATTAGGATGTTCTAAGTTGGATTAGGTTGAATGACTTTTTAGATCAAACACAATTGTTCAGATTGTAAATTTTTTTAACCTAAAAAAATCCTCGAATGAACCCAACCCAACCGCGAAACATTTGGGTTGGGATGGTTCGGGTTACTCGAGTCATTTATTAAAATTTTTGTTCTAAAAAGAAGTAAAATGTTAATAAATAAAAATTTGATTAAACTATTTTCATATTTTATATAATGTAAATTCTCTTTCCAAAGTGTTAAAAAATTATTTTTAAGATTTGCTGGAGAATAAATCATATAAAAAAAAACTAATGAAATTAAATAAAACAAAAATAAATATATGTATATTTGAACACCACTAGGTCCCCATGAGGTTTGCACTTAATGTCTATTTGGTCTATTTTCAAAATAAACATTTTAGTCCATTAATCCGAGGCTTGAGAAATAGTTATAAATGGTCTTTGGACCATTAGTTGACTAACGAAAAATGATATGGCATATTTATTAATTTAATATTTTATGAAAAAAAAAGGAAGGAGAATTGAAGTTCAAATGAAAGGGCATAATTGGGAAAATAATATAAGCAGGAGGGTATTATTGGAAAACAAGTGCAACGACAATTTATGTTCTAAAAAGCTGAACCATATAATGGGCCGTATGGCCCACTTGGCCCGTTCAATCTGACTTCCCAACGGCCCATCCGAGACGGCATTTTTATTTTTTTGTTGAATTGATTAATTATTTTTTAACATACTTAATAAAGGCTGCACGGTTACACGTCTTGGCGGTTGAACGATACACGGACAAAATTTATTGGTGAGATTCTAGCCTCAAACAAATCCTACCGTTGAACTAAAACGTTGCTGTATTTATTTATTTATTCATTCATTTTCGGTTTTTCTTTTTGTGCTATATTTGTTAATTAATTTTCAATCACTTTTTTTCGGTTGAACAAACATTCTGTCTATAAGTCAAATGCCTATTTGTTGGGTTAAGCATTTTATTTATTATTATTTTTTACTATAATTTAGAGATCAACCTCCATCTTTAAGAGATAGCATATATATATCAATATGATATTTTTTTTTTTTGTAATCGAGGAGATGAGAGATCGAACATCCAACACTATTCTCGAACTCTCTGCCGAGCTTCACCCAGCCCGATCCTTGACTAAGTCTCAAACACGCCCGTCCCGTAAAGACATAGAAAAGAATTCATGTCAATTACCATCTAACTAAATTTATTTTAACTTATATTAATGATTAATTACTATTAAGCTAAGGATGCATTTGATTTTTTTAGTCTATGATTCTAACATTTAAGCTAATATTTATGACCCTTAAATGGTGCAATTAATTAATTAATTAATTAATAATAATAATTATTATTATTATTTGGGTTTAGTTGTGGGGGAAAATTAAAAAAAATATGGTAGTTTTAAAAACTATTTAGAAAAATATTGTACTTTTGAAACTATTTAGAAAAATATTGTTGTTGTTTTTTTTAAATAGGTCGAGTGTTCAAAATTCGACCTTTAATATTTTAGACATTCGACCTTCTTCTTTCTTTCTTTCTTTCTCTCTTTTTTTTTTAAAAAAATTTTCATTTTATAAAAACAATTTCTAAAAATATTTTATTATTTTATTTAAACTCTAAAAAGAATAAATTAAAAAATAATAACATCTCATAAAAATAAAAAAGTGTAAATTAAAATATCTCATTTATATAAAAATAATTACAAAAATCAATGTGTCCCACAAGGCGGACGTCGTCGATTTCGAGCTGGTTGTCGTCGTCGACTCATTATGCTCTTCATGACCCCGACGATGTCCATGCACGTATGAAGACGAATGACCAGCCTTTAAGGCATAATGTCCTGAACCAAATGCTGACATCATCATCATCGGACTAACATAATCAGTTGACTCTGCGTCTGCATCACAGGGGAAACTCTTCCACATATGGGCAACCTCATCAAACTCATCCTCCTCTCGTACAGGTCCTCTACGTCTAAAAGCTGGTTGAGGAACAATAGGTATATCGTACATATAATGTATCTCCTCCATATAGATTTGGTTGTTACTACATATAGCAAGAACCTGGTTTTGATCATTCTCAACATCACGGAGTCTGTTGTTCGATATCTGTGAATTATAAAATAATTAGATAATATTTAAAATAAATTTAAATTAAAAATAATTAGATTATATTCATTCATTTACCAGATGACCCACAACTGCTCCCAGACGAGTGACGTAGCGCCTAGTGATATTATTATACCAATGAATATAGTCTCGAGTAACATCCCTGTCAAACTGTTCAATAGAAACCCTCACTGCAATAAACCTTGCACGATAGTACCATCGCACTATCAAATGTGTAACTTTTTCGGACCAATCTCCAGTCCTTAAGTCAATATCTGCAGTCGGAGTTCAATATTACAAGGAGATGAGACATCCTGCTCAAAACCGAATTGTCTCATCACCCTGTCAGGAAAATGCCACCCACCAATGTGAAAACATATGAGAGGACTCATCGTTCGTCATATGTTTTGACCATTCGTATAAAAATTGGGCAAAGTATGCATAATAATTTTGTACGGCTCCCAAATAACCTGAAACACAAAATATTATGTTGGAGAACATTAAAGAAAAATACAATAAAAATGTGTATAAAATCATCAATTAGGTTCAGTGTAATATACTGATCAGGTTGAAACAACTTAAACATGTATCTGTACTGGCTGACTACATGTGTGGTTGTCCTAGTCACACAAAATTTGTCTCTCCACCTAAATTTTTAAATTGATAATTTAGAATCTAAATTAACTAGATCAGTGATATAAAAATTAAATTGAATTAAAACAACATACCGAGAACCGTAAGCTCGTCCAGCTAACTGAGCATCATTAACATATTGTAGCTATGGAGCAATTGTTGGAAATCGCTCCCAAGCCCATAGTTGCAAAAATATGAGAGGTCCAACTATCTCTCGAACCTCTGGTCTTGTTGCTTTGCATAGTTGTCTATATAATCATGCCAAACATGCTCCACCCCACGAATACCGCCCCGCATCATAGAGGTTAGCTAATAGTGGTAGAAACATCAAGTAAACAAAATGACTTGATTTGTCGGAAAACATACTTCCACTCATCATTTGTAGAATATATGCTCGCGCATATCTTATGACGGTTTCCTCGTCTGCATCATCTGTGAGTTCCCGGAATTTTGTTCCTAACCATATCAAATTTAACCTCGATAATTTAATTTTGTCGGCAGATAGGGTCACACCGAAGTACAGTTGACAAACTTGTGACTAATCATCGTACATCACTCCGATGACCAACACTTCTATGTCTTATAGAGTGATAGTGCACTCTCCAACAAACATATGAAATGTATGCGTCTCAGACCTCCATCTCTCGACCAAGGCTGAGATCAGATGCTAGTTCAACTGAATAAATCCCAATTTGGCAACCCCATAGAATCCAGATGTGCGCAGTAGCGGTAGTATTTGAGGGTGGAGTGGGATAGTGCGCTGGAGAACTGCCTCTTGACGTCTGCAAGATATTTCTCTAGTAGTACGATCTCGCCATACAACAGATGATCGATAAATGGACTGGTCGTACAAAACATTGGGATCAATAGGTCCTGGTTTAAAGCCATGATCTGAAAGAAAAAAAATATTTATTTCTCAATTAGAAGAATAATGTACAACTTTATAAATTATAATAAAAAAAAATTGAATATACAATAAAAGTATGTACACTTAATTAAATATATATGATAAAAGAAGTATTTATTTCTCAATTAAAATAATAATGTATAATTTTATAGATTACAATAAAAAAATTGAATATACAATAAATTATAACAAAAAAATTGAATATACAATAAAATGAATATATAATAATAAAATATTTATTTTTCAATCCCTAACTATCTGGAGCCCGTCTTAGTAACGAAGGACACTTCCTTCGATTATGGCATAATTGATTACAAAATTCACATCGTCGTCGAGTGGCTGGTTTTGTCCAATCCATCTCGTTGTGATAACGTGAACTTTTCGGTCTATCAGGTTTTTTCAACAACGATGGATTAGGATGTAAGACGGGCATATTAGGGTACGTGATCCAGTAATCTTCATGCGGTACAGGTTGAAATTGAGGAGAGTAACATTCAGCATAAGTTGACAATTTATAGTAGTTATCAATAAAGTCTTTGTAGTTCATGTTAAAATGTGAGCAAACGGCTATAAAATGCGAGCATGGAATGCCAAAAGCTTGCCATTTGTTATATGAACAGTACCGTTTGGACCTGTTTAGCCTCAATATTTGAACGTTTCCTTCTTTGGCATTGAGACTATGACGTCCGGTCTTCACATGAAACATACCTTCATACCAATCGTATGATTGTACTTCATGTTTACTAGATCTTGCAGCCCATTTATTTATTTTCTCGTGTGCGTACTTGGATTTTTACTCCACTTAGTATTATAAAATATGCTTGAAATAAATGGAAATGGAAAGAAGTGAGAAAAATGGGAGGAGATGGATTTAGTAGAGGAATAAGGTAGAGGATTTCGAAAATGGGCAAAGGCGAAGACGAAAATGTGATATGAGAATGACTGTTTAAAAAGACATAGATCGAGTGTTGAACACTCGACCCACGGAAGTTGAAATTAAAAGCGGCGGTTAGGGAAGAGGCACGGCAGCATGACAGACTTATTAAAGCTGCCCAGATTCAGTCAGCAGCAGAGATGGGACGACTCAGCTTGTCGAGGGTTGAACTTTCGACTTATGTAGGTCGAATGTTAACATTCGACAAGTCTCCAAATAAAGCATCATCGAGTTCATTGAGTTCTCAACCCTTGACATCCAGCTTCGTCGAATTCTCAACCCTCGACATCTAGTCTCAAACAGACAAACAACCATATTTCTCTACTTGTTTTAAAACAACCATATTTTTCTAATAAGTTTTCAAATCTATAATATTCAAATAAAAGATACTAAGTTCTGGTGTACCTGCTAAAATAAATTGCATTGATTTGATGTCAATGATTGATAGAAAGTACTATTAGAAAGGAAGAAGCATATACCGATAAAACTTAAAAAATTATCAAGCTTGTGTCAAAAAGGTTATTGGACTTTAAAAATTATCTACAAGGGTCTGAACTTTTAATCTTGTATATGTTCATGAACTTAAGAAAAATCTTGTAACACTCCCAATTTTCAGTTTAGTATCTAATAATTTTTTTACATATTCAATTTTTTAAAACAAATATAAGTTTTATTTAGAATTAAATTGAAATTTATGTGAAATAGGATCTAAACATTTAGTCTTGTGTCTTAACTTTTTAAGTACATATTAAAAATGAAATTAAAAATTTTAAAAATTTATTAGACATAAAATAAAAAATTTAAAGACTATTATTGCATTGATGTCATGTGAAAATTAGTGTTATTGAACGTAATATGTTTTCTGATATGTGTTATTCTTATCTGCTTAAGTGGTCATCATCTATTAATAAAACTATTATTACGTTGATGCCATTTGTATTTTAAGATTCATTTTGATAATGATTTTGTTTACTAGTTTTTATTGATAAAATTTACTTTTTTTTTTTTTTTGGTTTTATGATTTCATATTAAAAAGATGCTTTCAATACTATAACAATTTTAAAATTTTAGTTTTTATTTTTTAGATGGTAGAGGGTCGAATCTCCATACTAATGACTTTGGAATGTCTTCAAAACGAAGAAAAGGAAATTTTAGGAATTAAGGAACATCAATTAAGGACCTAAAAATTTTAGGCTAGGAACAATTGTTGTGGGTAAAAAATTTGACTAAGTATTTAGCTATAAGGGATGACCAAATAAACCATTCCAAAAGAAGGATTTTATTTAGGTAAGTATGGTGACCGACCCATAAATACAACCATTAGAGCCAGAGAGATCAATTCCCGTCATAAGATCAACAACAATCATAAGAGTATTGGCCATGGAAATTAAGGACATAGAGGTTTACTCTGGTAGAGTTTATGAAGATCGATTCATAGGATCAACCATGAGAGAAATAATGCCTTATGGAAGTCGACCCATAGAGTCGGCCGTGAATCTTAAAGAGGTCAACCCATTATAAACAAATTATGATCAAGTGTTAGCCTATTAAGCCAACTATATGTGCTTTGATTAATTCTTAACGATTAGATTAATTTAGTAATGGTCAAATTAATTAATTAGCCAAATGATTGTTACAAAACTATGTTTCTATATAATAATAAAGGTTCAAGACATTCGAGGTATGCTTAAAAACACTATGAATTCTCTGTTCTCTTACCTCTCTAAAATTATTACTGACTTGATCCTCTTCATTCAATTCATCCCAAACATTACAATCTCACCCTTAGTAACTAAGGATGGTTTAATGTTTCAAGTGTTGTGTTTGATTTAACTTTACAAGTTTAGTTTTGAAAATAAGTCTTTTTTTTTTTTTTTTTTTTTTTAAATGAAATATTTGATTACCTCTCAAAATAGCTTTTGAAACAAGAGTTTAAATAAAAATGACTTTTTTAAAAAATATATTTTTTTCTCTGGTCAATCCATATATACCCTAAATTTCTTTTATCAACCATGATAATAATAAGTTTTTACAGACATAATTATTTTTTTAAAAAAAAATATTTATGTAATAAGTAAGTTTCACCTTTTTTTTTTCTTGGATAAAATGTACGTATTTCACTTAAATAATACAAAGTATGTTTAACCAAAATTTCAAAGTAATGTACTAAAAAAAGAAAAGCATAATTATTAATTTCCAAAAATGGATATAATCAAATCATAATGACCAAATCGCATGCCGTTAAAGCTGAGAATCAACAACCGTTTTTATGCCCCACCAGGAGATTCCTGGGATCAGCTTTCAATTTCATCTCCTAATCTTGGCCGTTCATTTTTTTTGTCACATTTTCTTTTCTTTTCCACTTTATAATTGGTCAAATTTTATATAATTAATTTTTTAAATACCACAGGAAAGAAAATTCTTATTCATGATTTTTTTTAATAGCTTTTGACCTTTTCTATACATAAAAAATACATATCTTGACTATTGTAGTTGTATTCATGTCCGCTTATTATTTATGAGTTTGTAAATGTAACTATATTTTCTTTTTTTATCTTCTTTGAACTTTTTTTCCCTTTTCATATTTATTTTAAGGGAATTTGATCAATTATATTATTAGGCTCATGAATTTTCAAGACATAAAATCCATTTCTTAAATTGTATCAATAACTTTTAATTTTGTTAAATTGTATATTAAAACATCTTAACCTTAAACTTTAAATGATGTTTGGAACTTTTTCCTACATAAAAATTTTTCATTTAAAAATTCATAAAGAAAGTATTTGTGTTTTCAATAAAATTTAAAACACACGTATGATACAAACTTGATAATATTTCTAAGAAAACAACATTAAAGCTATTTTTTCTTCTTCTAAATTCCATAGATTTTAATCTGAAAAAGTTAGTACATAGTTAATTCATGTATTAACCAAATCTAAATTTGTTAAAAAAAAAAAATTGATACTACCAAACTCGGCAAGTTTACATTGATTCTCAAAATTTTTGTTGTTAAAATTAGCAAACGAATTAGCATAATTGGATTGATGATTTAAATTATAATATGTAGCCAAGTCTATGGTGTTATTGGATGAAATTAAAAATATAGAATAGACATCAATATAACATGACAAGTTCAGTCACTAATTGATTTTTTTCTCTTTATTTTATTATTTTATGTCATAAACACTTTTGGAATATTTATGTAAATAAAAAAAATGATGTTTGAATTGAATAGGAAATACTACAAAATATAAAATATTGTATTGATCACCAACCCTACAAGAAAAGCAAACTATTGCAACGGTTTATTTAGTCTATCGCAATGGTTTATAACCATTGCAACATTTATAGCAATGGTCTCACAAGTAGTGTTGAGAATTCAATTGCAACGGTTTTTAAAAGTGTTGGAATCAAAATGTAAACTGCTACTATGTCTTCGTCTATAGCAACACTTTTTTTTTTTTTTTGTTTGTAGCAACAAACATTTTAATTTATTGCAACATTTTTTTTGGTTCATAACAACAAATGGTTCAATCTATAGTAGCACTTTTAATTTGTTGGTTTATAACAACAAATATCTTAATCTATAGCAACACTTTTTAGATTTATAGTAACAAATTTTCAAATAATTTGCAACAGATATATTGTTATTTGACAGCACCTACTTGGCTGCATGGCCAAATGTTTAATCCTCTCTTTATCAACGTAAGCTGACTTCACCTTGGTTCAATGTGTTCTTCCCAAACTCAATCTAACACAATTCTAAGGGTTTAAGAAATTTCTCTTAATCGGACACCTAAATTTTAATTGACGTTTGCCTTTACGTCTTCAAGCTTTGTTTGTATCAAATTAGGGTTTTAAATGCATAATTCATCCCAACGCGTCCAAATACATCGTCCAGAAGCTTGCTGGGCCGTTCAATGCATAAGCGAGGCGTGGGCGTGACGTTTGAATCGAACAAAGCAAGGCTACGCATAGGTGCTCTCGCTCTTTCCGCTCTCGGCAGTGTCGCTCCCTCCACTCTCGGCAGTGTCGCCTCTCCTCACTTTCTCGCTCAAAATCTCGCTCTCTCCAAGTTTCTCTTCAATCTCGACAATGTCGCTCTTTCCAACTTCTCTCTCCATTTTTCCTTAACTCGCTTTCTCCACTTTCTCTCCAACTTTCTTCCCCATCTCTCTTGCTCTCTCCAACTTCTCTCTCCAAACTTTCTCTCCAATCTTGCTCTTCTCTATCTTTCTCTCCAACTTCTCTCTCAATCTTTCTCTCCAACTGTTTCCTCCAATCTTTCTTGCTCAAAATCTTGCTCTCAATGATCTCGCTGGTCTCGATCTCAATGTTCTCGCTCTCAATGTTCTCGCTCTCAACGATCGCGCTGATCTCACTCTCACGATCTCGCTCTTAGCTACTGCGAACATTGTTTGTCTCTGTGCAATTTCTACACGATTGTGCCACTAGTCACTTGCTTTCCAGTGCTTTGTGCACAACAGCATTTCACATAACTTCCATATTTTCCTCAGTTCTTCAGCCATAACGCACTTCACCTAATTCTCCCATACTTAATCCGATTTTCCCCAAATTTTTCAAACTTAATTTTCCTATTATTCCACACTAGCTCAACCTACTTATTAATTTTTCCCCACACTTCCCACCCATTCCATATTTTTCTTTTCGAATCCCCATTCCATACTAGCTGTTTCATCATCCTACTTATAATAAATTTCATCACAATTTTATCAATTAAAGCTCAACTTAATTTATTCAAAAGAAAATCTACTTAACACTTAGAAATTTCCTTCCCCTTAACTTAGGATTAATTGGAGAGAAAGATGAGAGAGCGAGATTGAAGAGAAATTTGGAGAGAAAGATTGGAGAGAAAAAGTTGGAGAGAAAGATGGAGAGAGCGAGATTGGAAAGAAATTTGAAAAGAAAGATAGTTGAAGAGAGCGAGATTGGAGAGAAAAGTTGGAGAGAAAGCTGGAGAGAGCGAGATTGGAGAGAAAAGTTGGAGAGAGCGAGAGTGGAGAGAAAAGTTGGAGAGAAACTGGGAGAAAGCGAGATTGGAGAGAAATGAAGAGAGAAAGTTGGAGAGAGCGACACTGCCGAGATTGAAGAGAAACTAGGAGAGAAGGTTGGAGAAAAGGTTGGAGAGAGCAAGATTTTGAGCGAGAAAGTAGGAGAGAACGATACTGCCGAGAGCGGAAAGAGCGAGAGCACCTATGCATTAGCCTTGCTTTGTCCAATTCGAACGTCACGCCCACGCCTCGCCTATGCATCGAATGGCCAGGCAAGTGTTTATGCGTTGAATTTGGCTGCGTTCTTGTAGATTATACATTGGAAACCCTAATTTGAATACAAACAAAGCTTAAAGACGTAAGGGCGAACGTCAATTAAAATTTAGGTGTCCGATTAAGAGAAATTCTTAAACCCTAAGTAATTGTATTGGATGTGTTTTGGAAGAACACATTGAACCAAGGTGAAGTCAGCTTACGTTGATAAAGGAAGGATTAAACATTTAGCCATGCAACTAAGTAGGTACTGTCAATCCTACGAGCAATTTGAACGCCTATAAATAGGAAGTTGGGATTTCATTTTCAAATCACACAAAAATCATAAATTTCGTAGAGAAAGTAGAAGGTAGTGAGGGTTTAGAGGAATGTATCAACTTTGAACGAGAAGATCTTCCAATCTACTCGGGCATTTGGAGTGATTCCAAAGCTATCTGAATCAATTTTTTTAATATTATTGCTAATATATTCCATTACTTTTTTACACAAAATTAAATTAAATATATAATTGTTTTGTAATGCAAAATATATGCTAAAAAAGGATATCTCCAAATTGTATCCATAATATTTAAAGTTTAAATACAAAAAGCATTCAAATAGAAGAATGTTTAAATAAGATATCTAATGTCATCTCAAATATACACCATAAACACAATATTAGTATTTAAGTTGTTGAGATATTACATTGCTTTACAACTACCAACGGAGATACTAAATTATATGAAAGATGCTTGGTTGAGTTCATGGACTTGGATCCATCATTTCTTGGAGATCATCCTGAAAATAAATAATGATAAAGATTAATAAATTTGTTTATAGGAAAAGATAAGATTTTAAGTATTAAACAAATTTATACCAAGGGAAACCATATCTTTGAAGTCTACCTAAAGAAAACTCGAAAATAAACTATTTAAACATGCAAGTGTTTCCAAATTTAAAACATGTCAATTAAAAGATTTGTGCAAACTCGATCTTGCTATGTAGTCATCATAGCATATGGGCTGATTCTCTCTATTAACAACCAAAAATACAAACGTTATATTAAAAATCTAAAGAGGGTAATGCTCCAATCAAGTCAAGATAAAAAACATTAATAGAATTGTGGCTAAAAAAAGCCCGGTAAAGATTAGTACATCTACTATATTAAAGTAGTGGAGTAATAAAGATATAAGTAAACAGATCTCAAAACTAACTTGGTACTTAAAAAGTATCACTAACTAATGGTACTTTCAATTTTATAAATATGAGCAAGATAATGTTTTAAAGGTCTTCATCCAACAGTATACCTGAAAGATAAAACAAAAAATATGAATAAATTCAATTTACCTAGACAACTTCAACATACAAAGTTGAATGTATAGTTTATTTTACCACTCACATCCAATGCATGTCTTCCATGTGTTGAGTGAAGAGAAAGGCACATACACCTTAAATTTATTACATGTTTTATGCTTTACCAACATAGACAAAATACTCTTCATTCTCATTCAAGTCAAATGAATGGAAAATGAAAGAAAAATGTTTTTAATTTTCTCTTCTCCTCTCTTGTTCAATTGCAAACAAAACTAAGGCATACACATACAAGCTTCTCGAATTAAAAGGAGAAAAGAATGAAGAATTACACATCTTACATCCATTTGGAATAGGAACTTTAATTAATCTTCTTCAAGGGATAAATACAACCCCATTTATAAATCTTCCCTCTCAATCACTCTGTAATTTCACAAAAATTAAATTAAAGAGTGAGTTTTATATGCCTTGAGCTACAAAGCATCCAAGTGAATTAAAACTTTGATTGATTGCAACCTGAGCCTAGTAAGAAGGGTAAGTTTCCAACATCTTTCTTACCTCGAATCTATTTTTTCAACAACCAAATAAAAATCAAAGCAAGATTTTGGAAAAAAAAAACCTATGACTCGAAGGGGAAAACAACAAAGCTACCTTATGATTTGGAAGACTTTGTAGACTGGGGCGATTCTATATTCCTTTGCCTGTTGACATGGATGATTTCTCCTTTGGCTACTGCTACAAAACTCCTCTTGCTCAAGGATGATTTAATCTTTGAGTTGGTCTTTCAACGCTTAGGTCTCAATCGATCGAGAATTGGGTTTACCAAAAAGAACTGATGATTTGAGAGGAGACTATTTTAGGGGAAGGAGCGAGAGATTTTTTTTAAAAAATGAATTGAGATTTGAGAGGGAATGTTTGGGGAGAACGAGGGAGAATAAAAAGACGCAAGACTTTTATTTTGGTTTAGTAAAATATATTAAATTATTTTAAAAGACATATATACGTTAAATTAAATATCTTTCACTTTTTTCAAGAATTTTTTTATACCAAAATTCTTTTATCAATTTGTTTTATTTTAATATATTTAGCACGCTTGTAAATATATGCTGCTAAAAAATCTCCTACATTTGTACATAAACTTACAACCTTTTAAAATTTTGAGAAAAAATCGCCACATTACACACAATTGCAACAATTTTATTTTATATATAGCTAGAAACTTTTGCAATTTTATAAAGCTTTGTCGTGCCTTTTGAACTGTTGCAAAAAAACTGTTCCTATAGACTTGTTTTCTTGTAGTGCAAAGTCCTCCTCAGAGTATGTTCAAATGTTATGTCATTGTGCGTATCTTCTAGATCAAAGAACTATTCAAATATATTTCCAAATTTCTCATAAACAATTTGAAAAATCAATATGGTTTGAATTAATCATTTATTAGATACAAACTTTCAAGTATACTTTATTTTGAGCTATTGAAAGATTGGCTTCAAAAACATTCAATTTTAATCATTCAACTTCAGAATTTAGTCCACAAATTTTGTTTAAAAAGTTATTTTAGCTATTAATCATTCAACAAAAATTAATATTCATCTTATTGTCCTAGGTATTCACTTTTGCTTTTGTTTGTATGCTTTTATCCTTAAAAAAGCTAATAATAAACATACCTTAGACCCAGTTTCAAATATTTATTATGGATAATTTTTTATAAATTACAGTGGGTGGCAATATATAGAAATAGGAAATCAGCCACATACTTTTCCATTTTGCAGATATAGTACTTTTTTTTTTTCCTTTCCTGAGTACTTGTGTGTAGTGCGTAGCTCTGGACTCTAGCCACTTGACAATGGTGAAGAGGAAGACGACGGTGATCGCTTCCAAACAATCCTTCAGCACAATTGTTCCGATCACTACCATATTTTCAGTAACATATTAATTTATTTATTATTTGATTATTAAATAATAATAAGAACAACAGGTGAGTATTTCAAATTCCATACACAATCATCTTTTTCTGAATCTTCTGCTTCGTTTCCGACGCGAGATTCAGAGATCGATGATTTTCGTCTAATTTTACGATTTCTTCGTAAGAATGTCGCCGATCTTTTCTAGAAGGTTCGACAATGGCCTCGATTGAAAGAGAGAACGCTTCTAATCCATTGACATCGACCGATAGGACTTGTATAATTATTAGAGGAGTGTTTATTTGGGCGGACTTATCCCATACAAGTAACATTCGGAGACAACGACTCTTGAGTTTCAACAGCGGCTATGTTCTTCTTCTTGACAAAGGTCAAATTGGAGCGAGACCGGCCGCTTTTACTCCGATTTTTGGCATCGGCTCTGAGAAAGCTTATCAATGGCGGCAAAAACAGGATGAATCAAATCTACAACAAATGTGTACACCTGATATAAGTGTGAGAGGATAAAGTATGTATCAAGTAGGCTAAGTATTTATTAGGTGTATCAAGTGTACTAAAGGGCATCAAGTATATCAACGATGTATCAAGTGAATATAAGTAGTGAGGTCATTTATGACATTTTATATCTTTATGTATGGGCTCAGTTGGAGTTTTGCCATTTTTACAAACAACAAACATGTGGGTTATGAACCTATTTAATGTATTTATTTTGCCCTTTTCGCAAGTGGCCCTAATTTTTTACCCAAGGAATAAGAGAATCGAACTGAAGCTAAGACAAAATGAATTGGGTCAACTAATCCCTCGATCGAGATCGAGGAGCCAACTTGCACTTGGGGGGTGTCCAAATCGTCATAAATCCAATAAGCTCAAAAATATCTAATTAGGTTATGAGATAACCTGATTCCTTAAGGAGACTTGAGATGAAATGGGTCAACCCTACTATAGAAATCATTATAATTCTAAGAGATCTACCTTGTTCCTACTCTCAAAACACCTAGCTTCCACATTCTCACTCTCTTACTTAAGCATCAAAGTGTGTGTGACAAGCACTACATTGGTATGCAAGTTTTATTTTTTGCAGCTAACATTCTTTTTCTCTTTGAACAAATTCATCGGTGATATGTGAAGATCATATGATTTTTTGTGTTTGAATTTTGGCATCAATGCCACTAATAAAAAAATTGAAAATATAATTGTTAAAAATCAAAATAAAATATCCATAAAAAATTTAAAACAACAAATTAGAATTTTAACTAAGAATTGAAATCACATTACAGTTATTCTTCCAAATTGAAGTTTTTTTCCCCTCTTCTAAAGTGGTAGATTAGTAGTATATATTGAATCAACAATATAACCAACTCAAAGAACTAACTCATATTTTTCTTTGTGTATATGTGTATATATATTTGAATCAACCATATAACTAACTCAATTTTGAAAGATTAAGAAAAATCTGATTTTAATATGGTACGACATCAACCTATCAAACTATTTAAAGATCTTGTCGGGAGAAACAAATTTAATAAAGTGACAATACATAGTATAAATAATAATCAACTTAAGATCTAAAAAAAAAAAAAAAAGTTAATCTTACAAAGATTCTCTCATTCTATCTGATCCCGTTGTGTATATATTTAAACCAAGACCATTGGTAAGAACTATTATAATATTGTAATTACATCTTCAAACTCTCAATTATAAAAATTGGGTCTTCAAAGTTTTAAAAGTGTTAAAATTGGACCCTAAAACTTAGAATAGTTGTAGAATGAGTTTACAAATGATAAGAATCGAAATTTCAAACTTATATAATTGTTACAATTTTACAAGTTACATAAGTATAAGCGTTTAGTTTTAACTTATATAACTGATAAAATAAATCATCACTAATATAAAACAAAACATTGCTTGTCACAAAGTTGGTGGGGTCCGTCGGATGGATGATGCTAGGCAAAAAAGTGAAATGGCCTGATTTTTGAAAAAAAAAATGTTGAATGACCTTTTGCTGACGTCAAATTCGGGTTAAATTACCATAATATATTCACGAGAACCCAGAAAAACTATCTCGCTCTCGCATTCACTCTCTCTCTTTTTTCACTCACAGTTCACTATGTCTCTCGCTCTCTTTTCTTTTATTCACTCACAAATCACTATGTCTCGCTCTCTCTTCGTTTCCTCACTCACAAAATCAAGCTTCTCTCTCGTCTCTTGCTCATTGGAATTGGTCGCGTTGGAGCTACTCATGTGGATTCGTCGTGTTGGAGAAGAAGAAGAAGACATACAGAGGAGAAGAAGCTGGAGAAGAAGAATATAACATGCAGAGGAAGATTTCTTGCACTAGAGAAGAAAAGGAAAAAGAAAAAAGAAGCGCAATAACGTAACTTCAGATGGTAATGACATCAACAAAGGAGAATTTGACATTTTTTTCCCCAAAGAGTGGATCATTTTCTGTTTTAGACCTTTAAAATAAGTCTTTTGAACAATTATCTTATGTTGGTTTGATTTGATGTATCTTCCATTTTTGTCATCATCCTAGCAACAATAATTATCTTAAATTGGAATTTTTTCCAATTCTACAAAAATAAATGTATGGTTAACTATTACTTTCTTTCATATCACCAACCATCTTTATGAATAATAGAATTAAATATATGGTAACGACTAAAAAGTTTGTAGTTCGAAATTTGAATACCTCACCTCTATTATATTTAATATATATATATATATATATATGAAAGAAGACTTATAGAATGAAGGGGAAAAAGTAGAGGAAATATTTATAGTTAATTAAATATTTTGAATCAAAATTAAAGAAAAGAAAGAGAACTTGTGGATACACTTTTTGACTCAATTATGGGAATTAAGTGGGACAATTAAAGTGGTTTAAGTCCAAAGAGAAGATACTAAAACACAATAAGAAGAGAGAGGGGAAGAGTTAAAAGAAAAGGTTATAATTCTAAGCTGTATTGGATGCCTTGGCTCTTAAGACTTAAGATTCCTTCAAACCCAAAGTCTAAATAATTGAGACTTTTTTTTTTTTTTTTTTTTTTTTTCTCTTTTTCTTTTGGGTGGCAACTGATCCAAAAAAAAATTTCCTTCTCCAACTCTCCAACCACTCCCATCTCTAGCCCTTTACACCTAAATCTAATTTTCAAAATATTTTAAATTCTCAAATTATTCGAGACAATCGTCACAATATTGAATTTGTATCGGATAATTATTAAGAATATTTTTTTAAATCTATATCCAATAATTATTTATTAAGAGAGGTAGCCGCATTATAGTTGTTTTATTATATATTTTATTTTAGAATTCTCCATCGATATCCTTCGACTTTTTTCTTTTTCTTTAAATCTTAATGTAACTTCATGTTTTCGTTTATATAAATCTTTTATGTTGTAAGTTGATAGCTATTCAAATAGCATCTTGGTTACTCTATTTTTTTTTTTCTTTATTCCATTTGGATAGTTGTTGAAAAAGAAAAGAATGCTCACATAATACCTTTTCTTAACGATAATAGCAACGAACAAATTAATAGCAAAGGAATAAAATTACCGGAGAATTATAATTGAAAAGTTAACACAAGTTTGTATGAACCTAAGTTGTGTTATGTGACTCCTCTTAATTCTAGTAATTTAAATACTAAAATGAAAACTATAGGACATTCATTTTTTTAATTAAACATATTAAAATGAAAATTATAAGACATTATTTTTTTTAACTAAACATATTAAAATGAAAATTATAGGACATTCAATTTTTTTTTTAACTAGACATTTGAAGGAGTTCGAATAATTGATCATTGTAATGATAATTGATATCTCTAACCATTAAACTAGATTTAAATTGGCAGTAGAAAGTTTATATATCTTAGAAAACCTCGTACATTTTTTTTTTTGGGATGATTATAAATGTACCCTTCAAGAACACTCAAAGGAGATTTTCTCTCTCAATAGTGCTTTTGAAAAGTGTTTTTTTTTTTTTTTTTGGTCTCATTATCTCTCATGTATCCCTTATATATATATATATATAAATTTATACTTATGTAACAGTAATTTTATTGTATTCCCAATCTACCCTTTTAAAAATATTTTAGAAAATCATCTTTCAAAAAAAAAAAAAAAAAAAAAAGAAAAAAAAGAAGAAAGAAAGAAAATCCTAGTCAAACAATTTTTAGTTTGAGAAGTTTCCAAATTAATGTATAATAATTATTTGTTTTATTAAGATTTCAAGATACAGAATTCCAAAAAATAATAATAATAATAATAATAATAATAATACACAAACAATTTCCAAAAATAAAGATGGTATCAAATGGGGCCTATGTATTGATAGCTTTGATTTCTTAAAATAAAATTAAGAAACCAATCAATTTTAGTCCAAAATTACCAAAGTTAAGAGTAAAAAATTGAATTAAATTTACCAAAATTAGCTGAATAATAATAATATAAGTAGGAAAATACCATATTTAAATATGTTTTAATAATTATAGTAAAAATATTAATAAATAAAAAAAATTAAAAATCAACATTAGATTAATAATAGGAAAAAAAATATTTATTAAAAATGTATGGATTAAAATTGAACAAATTTTAAAATATACGAAAAAGATAATATTTTAATCTAAAATTAATTTTAAAAGAGAGAATAAAACTGGAATCAAAAGATCATTGGGTGTCTAGAGTTGTAAAGTCTTTAGTGTACAACTTTTGACACCAATGAATGGATTTGTTTTCCTTAAAAAAAGGATTTTATTTATTTATTTATTCTTTATTTTAGCCCTCTGCTTTTATAAAGTAAGTTTATCTACCAATAATTTGCTCGTCTTCACAATCTACCCATTTAAAAATGTCTCAGAAATTTCTAATCAAATAATTTTTTTGTTTAAGAAGTTTCCAAGTTAATGTATAATCATTTTTAAATTTTCTGATTAGGATTTCAAAAGGAAAAAAAAAATTAAAAAAGCATTAATACATAAACCTAATTTCCAAAAATAGAGATGGTATCAATCAAATGGGGCCTATGTATTGATAACTTTGATTTCTTAAAAATTCTCCATAAAAGTTGAAAATATCAAAACATTATGTGACTTCCAAATTTCCAATCATTGCCTAGAGACAGGAACAGGTTTATAGATCCACTAAAAAAATGTTCATAATTTCTTTTTATTTAGGAATTTTTTTAGAAAGATGTTCCTTTTATTTATTTATTATGAAAAATATTGATTTGGAAGAATATTTATTTATAGAGTTGTGGGTTATGCACATGTGTAGGGAGTTGGACAGCAGAGTTAGTTGAAGTTTGCTCCTTTACCAACTTGTAAAGTGACCAAACCCATTCCATTTTTTGTACCATTTTAGAACATTATCAAATTTTAATTTAAAAATAAAAAATTTTTAAAAAATTAAACTTAAATTATAAGTTTTATTTGAATCAAAGTTAAATTAAGTTTGTTGATAAAATTTGAGTACTATGTCTTTTTATTTTTTATTTTTAGAAAATTTTGATTATATTTTTAGTATTTAGTCTTTATGATGATACTAATAAATAAAATGCTAGCATAACATATTTATTACTTAAACTTTTTATTGTGTTTATATGATGTGGTAGATAACGAAGTAGACTAATTGATAGATATATTGTATCCACATTATGTCAATCGTATGATATAATGATAAAAAAGAGATGATTCAAAATGTTGTGTTTAGTTATCATTATAATTTTTTGGTTGAAAGTTTTTATTTTAAACCTTGAACTCTATAATTGTTACTAGAAATATGCATTGAAATTTTTGTTTGTCAAAATGAAAGATGAAAATTGACATGATGCATGTATAAAAATTGGAGGCATAAATGACATTATTTACTATTCAAATTTAACTTTGGAACAGTACTTAACGCGTTAACTACAACACTGCACAGGTTGATACGCACAGCGCCTAGTATCCATCGTTTACTGCTAGGACTACTGGGGTATCTAATCCCATTCAAAACTACCATTCATCTCAACTCAAAAGATATTGATATCGTTGACACCGTCAATTTTTAGACATTATGTGTCATATGGATTTGATGTAGTAAATAATGTAATGCGTGTATTTCAATTTTATATGTCGACTACAATGTCATTTTTCATCAAATTTGACGATAATAATAAACTCTCTAGGGTTACTTTTAGAATAGTTTCAAAGTTTAATAGCTAAAATTAAGGCCTCGTTTTATAACTTTTTGGTTTTAGTTTTTTTGTTTTTGAAAACTAAGCCTATAGACATTACTTCCACCTTTAAATTTATTCTTTTGTTATCTATTTTTAACAATGATTTAAAAAATTAAGTCAAAATTTGGAAACAAAAAAAAGTAGATTTTAAAAATTTGTTTTTATTTTTAGATATTGTCTAAAAATTTAACCATTATATGTAAGAAATGTGCAAATCATCGTAAGAAATGAAAAGGAAAATGATATTATCTAATCAACTAGAATAAGAGACCAGATGTTGGAATTTCGAAATAAACGTTCACAAGTGAAAACAAAAAAGAAGGCCCTAAAAGACATAGTGTAATCAAGTGGGATTTGGAATATTGTGGGAAAGGAATTTAAAATTTGGAGAGAAAACAATAAAATATAGTAAAGTTGGGACAGCACCACATCTCCATCAAGTGGCAATGGTTGGCAGTTGGGTCTTTTCATCTAACACCTTTGTTATTTTCTTACTTTTTATTTATCCCATTTAATTAATTTACACATTAATCTTTTTTTCCCTTCCTAAATTAAATTATAACCATATTAAGATTTTCACATTTCCCTAAAACAAAATAGACAAAATCTATGTTTTACTTTCACTCTTCATACACATATATTCTATTATGTTTTTTTCCTCAAAATTTTATATTTTCAAACTTGGTACATTTTTTTCTATTTTTGTTGGTTCCTTATCACAAACTCCATATTCAATTTAATAAAATCTTAGACCACCAATTTTAAATTTGAAGCAACGTTTGAACATAATAATTTATAATTTTACACACACATATATATATTTCTAAATTACCATTTTAATCATATACTTTTTAATTTATTAAATCTTAAATTTAATAAATCAAAATTATTTTTTTCGAAATTGGTTATACCATAATGTTTTTGTAACAAAGAAGATTATGTAAATATATTTTCGCACTTTATAGAGGAGATGTTTATGGAGATAATTTTTTTTTAAAAAAAAAAAATCAATAAGAAATTAACTACTACGACTAATTTTATTATTTATTGAAAGTATATAGAACAAAATGATAACCTATAATTTTTTTAAGAAAAAATATTTTAAATCATAAAATTGCTAAATTTTTTTACAAATATTAGTAAAATCACAGTCCATCAATAATTGACAGCGATAGACTACTATAAGTGTCTCATGATAGATATAAATATGAAAATCTAGCTTTGGGTGCTAGATTCTTTTTTGGAAAGAAAATGTAAAATAAAATAAATTAGGGAAAAAGATTAGAAAAATAGAATTTCAACCATTTTTTAGGATTTTTTTTAAAAAAATTCATTCAAAATACAATACTATTTGATAAAAGGTGAAGCTGGGTGGGCAGTTTCAAAAGGGCATTGTATTCTATTCTTAGTTTTTTATAAGCACTTCGCAATACCCATAATCCACAGCTGAAAAGAAAAACTGAAATACAGCACAAACCCCATCATTTCAAAAGCAAAAGCAAAAGAAGAGAGAGAGAATACACAAACCCAAGAGAGAGAAAAAGCAACAAACCCAGAAAGAAAGGAAGAAGAAGAAGAAGAAGAACAGAGGAAAATACAAGGAATTTCAAAGAAGAAGAAAAAGGGTTTTGTGGGTTAAGACGATGCAGACCGAACAAGCTCAGCAGCAGCAACAATTAATGGTGCAGAACAACACAGGAAGCTTAAGCTTCAGCAGCCATTTGTCCAAGGAAGATGAAGAGATTTCCAGGTCGGCTCTCTCCACTTTCCGAGCTAAAGAAGAGGAGATCGAGAGGAAGAAGATGGAAGTCAGAGAGAAAGTTCAAGCACAGTTAGGCCGAGTCGAAGAAGAAACCAAACGCCTCGCTTGCATCCGTGAGGTAAGGAGGGAACAAATTTTTTTCACAAGATTTTAGGGGTTTTTACCTCGAAATTTTTCATGAGTTTTTCCTAGATTTCGGTTTTTGAGATACCCTTTAACTTTTCTGCTGCGTTTTACATGAATTTGCTGGGTTGGGTTTGGGGGAAAAGTTGGGTATAAAATTGTAGAAGATCTCTTCAATACTACTGTAATTTTGGGGGAAATCTTTGCCAGAAAGGTCTGAGGACAAGGGGGTTTTAACCCCCTTTTGCATGATTTAGTTCTATTATTTTTGGGGTTTGGGATTAATTTAATGTTTTATCAAGGGATTAGGAGCAGCTTTATGTCAGATTTGTAAGTTTATTTGTGTTATTTTGACTTGCATTCTTAACCTATAACCTTTTCTAGACTAATGTTCCATAATTTCTTTCTCTCTTTCTCTTTCTCTTTCTTTTTCTTTTTTTCTTTTTTCTTTTTTTTGTTTGTGTGTGTGTGTGTGTGTGTTCCATACTTTAGTTACCTGAAAATATTAGAAGAAATATGAGGCTCTGATCTGAATTTTAGCATTTTCTTTTGGATGTTCTCTTCAAACCTTTCTATGGGCAAGGAGCAAGAGAACTTGAAAGAGCTCAAAACACATCCCATTCCCTAGTGAGAGAAGAGAGATTCTCATTTGCACAGTCCCTCTAAGGTCTTCACTCATGGATTCAAGGAGTAGAAGATTATGGTGCTAACACATAATCAACAATGCTTTTATGTTTGTCTGTCGGTTGGTTAGTCGACATTTAGTTCTAAGATTAGCTTAAGTGGACAAGTAACTAATAGAAGAAGAGTTTGTATATCAAACAGAAGATATGGCATTGTCTAATGATTTGTATCAGCTGTATGTAAGCAAATAAAGAAAGTTTGTAGGAGTAGAAATATGAAGCTATTCCTAGATAACTTTTTTCTATGCATAAAGAATCTAATTGATAGAAGAAGCATCGTAAAGATCAGTTTTTGGCTGGTTTCGAATTGGATTTTGTTGTTCTTGTTGTCTCTGTTAATGAAATGAAGTTTTGCAAACACCAGGAACTTGAGGCGTTGGCAGATCCAATGAGGAAGGAAGTGGCACAGGTTCGTAAAAAGATCGATGCCGTAAACAAGGAATTAAAGCCTCTAGGACATACCTGTCAAAAGAAGGTAAGATTTGGGGAAGGAATAGCTGTGTGGACAAGCATTGCCTAGCATATAAGATGATGTTGCATTCTGTGAATGTCAATTATTGTACCTTGCAATATCAAATAGGACCACTGAGCTGGTTTTTCTATTGTCTGTCATAGGAAAAAGAGTACAAGGAAGCTCTCGAAGCCTTTAATGACAAGAACAAGGAAAAAGTTCAGCTCATCACGAAATTAATGGAGGTAAGCTCCCTTGAATCCCTTTCGTTTTCCATTATCTGCATGTCAAACGTTATAAATAACCCAGCAGTAGGAACCAAGTCAGTCTTCCACGTCTGGGGGCCATTCAATTAATTTTGAACCTTATCGATTTCGACGATCAGTTCAGCAATTGAAAAACCATGCTGAAGTCTGTGAAATCACAACTGGTCAAGGCAACTTGAATGGGTTCCATCACTTGGAAAACTTTTTCTTTTCATGTATTGTCGTTCGGGTTTCAATTGATGGGTTGATTTGTTTTTTTCGGTGGGCAGCTGGTGAGTGAAAGTGAGAGGTTGAGGCTGAAGAAGCTGGAGGAGCTGAGTAAGAACATAGATACGATTCGGTAACTGAATTGATTGATTGATTGATTGATTGGAGCGACGGATGACAAAGTGATAACCCTCTGTTTATTAGGCTTTTGGTGTGTGATGTATTTAATATAAAGAAGAAAAAGGACTTGTTTGTGTATTTATTGAAATCTGGGTGTTCTCTGTGTTTTGGGTGTTATTTTTATAATTTGTCTTTGTTTGTTTATTTTTCCTCTAGAGAAGTTACTCAGAAACATTTAACTGATTTTAGGAAGGGAATTGCCCTATAAACAGGTTTGTAACTGATCTCCCCCTTTGTTTTTCTTTATCCTCTTTTCTCATCACTTCACTTATCTCTCTCTCTCTGTCTATAAAATGAGGGAGAAAATCCAATTAGTCAAAGTTTAAATATTTGTAATGTTGAAATATTACTAAATCCCAAGTTTATTGATGAATTAGAGTATGTTTAATCTTTAATTAATCTTAACCATCACTATTGACCTCTTTGAACAGCCCTAGTTATTTTTAGGGGATATTCCCTAGGCATGGAGAAATTATTCGATGATTCATCGCATTGCGGCTGGTAGTTTTGCATTGTTGGATGTGAGATAAAAACTGTAAAAGTAGGTCGAATTAGGGATGTATAATCTTGGGGTTGCAGGCCTCATTCCATCGTTTTTTCCAAACATGGGAATGTTTGATTTATGTTGTTTTCTAGGAAAAGTTTATGTTGCCAAGATAAGACAATTTTATATGGAATGTGATAGTTTCTTAGAATAATCAGATTTTATTGAATAATATTCTCCAGTAATTTTTAAATTTAAAATAATAATAATTAGTTTTCTTTTTGGAGAAAATATTATGTATTTGTTTCTTAAATTACTATTTTGTATAATTATTTTTAGTTTAGGTTTCGTTTTGTTATTGAAGTGTATTTAGCTTGGAAATTGTATGTCTTATTATCAAAATGAGGTATTAGATAGAGATGTTGTCAAAGTGAGTATACTTCGATTGATATATGAGTGTGTTAGTAATCACGAAGTTTGTGATTCAAATCTCTTCTCTAATTGTGCTTTAAAAAAAAAAAATAGTTTCGCTTAAATTAACTTGTTTATTGTTATTTTATATTTTCTTAAATACAAGCCTATATGAGTATAATGGTTAAGACTAAGACAGTTACTATTTAATATATCTCTAGTTATATTTATATCTTTATATCTCTTGTTATTTATCTTTTTATATAGAGTGTTTTTCAGAACCAAGCAAAGTTTTTTTTTTTTTTTTTTTTTTTTTTTTTTTTTTTTTTTTTCCAGTTTTTGGAATTTAACTAAGAATTCAAAGGGGAAAGATAAAAATCATAGAAACAAAGTCATAAGGAACAAACACAATATTTAAAATAAAATATCAATTTGCAATCAGACTTTAATATATATATATATAATGTGTGTTATTGAGTATATAACTTATACGAAAAATTGAAAAAAAAAAAAAAAAAAGTGTCCTGCTTGGTTGGCCAAAGTTGAGCCCATTGGGCCTTTATTAGTTGATGGGCCCGTATACAAACCATCTTGACCAGATAAGGCCTATACATAAGAGCTTAGAAAAATCTTCTGAAAATGGGTCGGGCTGGTGTCGATAGGGCCACTAATGCGACTCGAGGTCGAGTTGGGCTCGCTGATCTTAATCAGTTTTTGACCCAAAAATTTGGAAATAAATACTAATTATTTATTTAAGTTCAAGTAATGCGGGGTGGAAAATGAATGATGTGTTTATCTACTGAATTATATTAAGATGATCTGGAATATAAAGTTACTAGCTAGACTTAAGAGTGTAGTAATGGAAAGACAGTACGAAACATGGCAGGAATTGGTTAACTTTTCTAATAAAAATAGAATAATATTTCATGAAAGGTTGAATTTAGAGTTTATAATAGGTTGTAAGTTGATTTATCAGTGTCAATTTAATGAGAGAAATCGAAACTGAAAATTTAATGGTTAAGTTCCATTTGATAACATTCTTATTTTCCGTTTCCTATTTAGTGTTTCTTGTTTCCTATTTTCTACTTTTTAAGAACTACTTGTTTTTTGAAATAATAATTAAAAAAAAAAAAAAAAAAACAAACAGAAACAGAAACTTCTTTCATAATTTTTTTTTCTTGTTCCTTTTATTTTTTCCTTACATTTTCTCCCATTTTGTAGTTTAGATATAACTTAATTATGTAAAATAGAAAAATATATAAACATGCATAAATATATATAAAAACTAATTATAAAAACATAGTTACATCATCAAATATCCATAAGTCCCGATATAAAAATTAAAAAGTGATAAATAGAATTGTTTCTATCATTCATAAACCGTTAAAATTTGATTTTTAATATTATTTCTCACTCAAGTCATTTATCTTAAATGATGCCGACTCAGATATAACTAAATTATATTATTAAGTTACTATTGTGGTTGTAAGAATATTAAAGTAAATTAAATGAATGTCTTAGTAAATTAAAATTTATAAATCGTAGAATCTACCCGGTTTTGAAGGTATACAAAAATTTAAAAAAAAAATTAAATTTATAAATAATATATAAACATTCCAATGGCAAAAAATAAAATTCAAAACTAAAAAAATATTTAAATATAATATTAAACATTTAAATTTTTGAAATATAAATAATAAATAAATCTAAAAATTTAAAATGAAAATTAAATTAAGATATAAATATAAAATATAATATAATAAAAAAGAAAGAAAGAAAGAAAACATAAAAGATAACATAGAAAAGAAAAAATGTAGAAAGAAAAATATATAAAAAAAAAAAAAAGAAAAGATTAGCCTAGAAATCGAATCTAGGACGTTAAAGCTAGAAGACAAGAGGGATAAACCTCCTTAACAACAGACATTGCCAATATTTGATACAAATATGAACAAATATGGCTAAAATAAAATAAAAATAGGGAAGAACTATTTTTAAGTTTTTCAAATTTGGCTTCATTTTTAGAAATGTTCTTAAATTCTAGAAATAAGAATAAGAACAGTTATCAAACAAGTTGATTTCTTAAAAAAAAATAAGAAATTGAAATAGTTACAAGAAAATTGAAATGTTATCAAACGAACCGTTAGTTTTCCTTCCATTTCAATAGAAGCCAATAGGTTATAGGACTTGACTTAATTTTTCGTTGTCTTCTACTTTTTTTTCAAATCATTATTTCAATTCAACACAACTATAAAATTTTTTTTTTTTTTTTTTTTTTTTTTTTTTTTTTTATTTATTTAAGAGATTATGACCAGTCCTCTTTAAATAAATTTTTTATATGTATATAAAATTTATTCTTTCTTTTTTATTTATATTTTTTAATTTTTAGTAACAACATCTAACGGATGGGCTGGGCCTTTAATTTCTTCTGTATTATTCAGATTTGGGTCGTGGCCCACTTGAATTCTGAACGACCATAAGAAGACATTTTGGGATCCAGTGCCAAAGGTCTATTTATTATTATAATCAGTATTACGAAATAATCATAGATAATCATAAAAAATAATCAAATCATTTCTTTTATATCAACTCAAATTATTGAATCAACTAGAGGAAAAAAAAGATGATACGATGTCAAACTATTGATATGTCAATTTATTAATTATTGCACCAAAATTATTATTTATGACATTCATAACTTTAAAAAAGTATTTATTTTGTTAGTTGTTGGATGCATCATCAATAAACACAAAAGATTTTGGTATGACATTAATTATTCAACCAAATAGTTTCTTTAATTATTAAATCAAATAATTACCCAAAAAACAGCACAAAGCAAGCTAAAATGACATGATGTGGGAAAATTTCTTATGCTATTATAGTAGCATAAATTTCTAGTAATACTTCAAATTTATTTTCAACTATATATATGTATATTTAAAAATGATGTTGAGTTCATTAAATTAAATATCATGACATAAGATGCATTAAATAAATAAATTTATTAGTAATCATATTTATAGGAAGTCTAACCAATTCTAGCAATATTATATATTTTTTTCCTATAAAATCGTATGATATATCATATATATATACAACATGATATGTTTACTAATTAAGTAAATACAAAATTCATATAAATCCTAAATTGATGATACTTTCATAAAATTATAGGGATTAAATTAAAAAATAGATATAAAAATAAAAATATAAATACTACCGTTAACAAAAATTGATTTATAAAATTACGAGATGTTGTTTGATGTGGCTTATACTTAAAATCTATTACATAATTTATATGGAATATATTTGTCACATGAACGAATATAATTAGCCTTTATATACATTTTTCATTTAAAAAAAAAAATCATTTAGAAAGGGTATTAGTAACCAAAGAAAAAATGACTAAAAAAAAAAAAATCAAGGAAATGAAAATGTAAAATGCAAAGTTATATGTATTTTGGTCCAATATTAAGTATAATTGTCTGAATAAGAGATAAAAGAAATGATATTGATATAAATATTCTTAATTCTGTATTTGTAACTTGAATAGATTCTTTGAACTATGTTTCAGATGTAAACAAAAAGTATAACTTTTTTTCGATTTATACATACAAAAAATTAAGTATAAAAGAGACCTACATTTATATCGACTTTAAGACAAATGGAATGTCGATAGTTAAAATAAAATGATGAAATTAAAATCTTTCAATGGCATTTTTTTTTTTTACCTTAACATGTCGATGCCAAAAAATGTTGCAACGTTCCATTAAGGAGAAGTTTTTGTAATCATATTTGACACTTGGCTTTTGCACATCAACAGTTGTGATATGCATATCCCTAGTTAGAGTGACATTTCACAACCTTCCAAATGCTATTATTTTGTACTCTCTTTGACACTCCAAAAGCCAACCAAATAAAAGAAATAAAAAAAATTGTAAAAAAAAGGGAGGGAGAGAAAAATGTGGCCAATATTTTTTATTATAGAAGGTACATGGAATCCAATCTATTTGTCTTTCTCTCTTACAAGAGAAAATAGGTCTATCCCAATCAATAGCATCAAATTGCAAGTTTTATTTGACCTTGAAATAGCTAGAAGAAAAAGGAAAAAAAGAAAAATTTAGGTGTAACTCAGTCAGTTTAGTCCAATAGGATTGTGCCATTGACACAATGATTTTTTTTTTTTAAAAAAAATTGTGAGTAAAAAAAAGAAGAATACGAAAATAGGTGTAGTCTAAACTGCATCTAATCGTTCCCCAATAAAATAAAATAAAAAAAACCTTTTTTTTGACATACAATAGAACCCACCTTTTTCATTTACATATTAAATACTCACACACTATTTTAGTGTAGGTTAGGTTAAATTATACAATTTTCTTCTCGAAAATAAAATTATAAGTTTGGTCCTCCTTAATAATTTTATATAGTTACAAGTTAATATTTATTATTTTTGAAGTTTCAAATTCGTCTATAGGCTTGTGTGTATCAATTTAGTTATTGTGGTCTTAAAAACTCAAATATGAATGCTTTAAATTGGATTGAGTTTAAAAATGGTTCGAATAAATCTCATAAATCATTCATAGATTGTGTTTTACACTAAAAAAGAAAATAACCTCATAAATAACCCATAGATTGTGTCTTACCCTAAAAAAGAAAATGTCATCTAATTTACTTATATTATATTTATTTAGGAAATCTAATTAACATAATTATTCAACTAAGTCATTTAAAAATACATATAAATATAAAATAAGTTAAATTATTTGTTCCTTATGAAATGTTCTCCAAAATCAAATATATGTATTGAGAAAAAAAGGACAAAGTTAAGAGGGTGTGTGTGGGGACCAACTGAACATTGGATTCGAACTGTGAGAGAGCAGAGAAGCCTGTTTTATTATTATTTTATTTTAATAAAATTAAAAAAAATAAGGCGATATTATTAATATTATTATTAATTAATTAATTGAGTAGAGGAATATAGTGTTAACGATGTTGGTGCGACGTCGTATGTGGGGGTTTGACTTTGACTACATATTGCGGGGCCCACGACATGCTTCAGACAGACTTCCGACCGTGTCTCAGACTCGGATGCTCTATTCGATTGAAGTTGCACACGTGCGAGAACGTCCACTCTGGGCCCCACATTTCTGCTTTCGTGGACGAATGCACCAAATCGACGGTGCACTCATCAACTGACTTTTTTTCCCCTTATTTTTGTTTTTGTCGTTTCTGGAAAAATATAATTTTGTTAAGGGCCCCAATTTGATTGGAAATTACAAATATGCTGAAGTTTTTGCTTTTTAGTTGCTTCTTTTTTAAATTACATTACACAAGAAATATTTGTGGGGTCGATGATATTTTCGGGGAAAATTGTACGTATGACTCATATTATCGAGTGTATAATAAAATTTGATCTACTCGTTAAAATCTTAATTCTAAAACCTTTTGTTTGTATCATCTTGACTTGTTGATATATCAAGTAGTGAGTAGAGAGCGACGAATTTAGCAAAAAATAATAATAGTAAGGTCAAGAAAAAAATTTATGTTAATGAATCACGTAATGTGGAAAGAGAAATTTTAAAAAGAGAGCAAATAGCAAATAGCAAGAGTCGAGTTTCAGCATGCGTATACAACAAGGTTGATTATGATATTTTCACTTTGTGATGGTGCAAACAAAATGTTATAAAATTTATATTTTTAGAAAGCAAGTTAGATTTCATTTGAGCGGCCTTGTGACAAGGATCATCCATATAAAATATACATCTTCCCATTACCCCTATTTTAATATATTAACGTTATGGATGTTGATGAGGTTTATTGAGTTTCAATTTTTTTTTGTTCAATAATATGTGAAACGAGAAATTCAACGACTATTTATATTTTTTTTATTGAGAATAGTTAAACTTTAACTTTTAATTATTTGATCTATGTTTAAGTTGACACAAGAGTAAAGGGTACTTAAAGGATATTATGTTTAGGACAATTAACACTCTTTGCACCCATTTTATCTCATCACATACATAGAAATAAATTAAATATTTTAAAGAAGAAGTAAGACGAATTTGACATGTGTGACAAATTATGATCAAACAATTTGATGAGATATACAAAGATGGATGATGCATATGATCTTTCTTATTTTTATATTTTTAAAAGATTTCTTAATTTTTCTAGAAGAAAAAGAAAAGTTTTATAGAACTTATATATCTACTCCTCAATATAGGTTATTAGTTTTCTTAATTAAATATAAAATTTATTTTAAATATAGGGACAAACTTGATAAAAGAGAAGCTCTTTCCACATGCTATATTATCCAACACTTTTAGCTTATTGGATCTTCTTCCTCATTATCAAACACTTATTTGGAGAAAGAGGTATTTCAGAAGAATATTTAGACATGACACTAAAAGTAATATGTTTATTGATATATATTCTTTGAATCAAAGGTATTAACAAAAGTGATTTAGTTATAAGGGATTAATAATAGTGGTAGGTCTGATTTAGGTGATTAAAAAAAAAAATTTGATAATAAATGGTTTAACTTTATTTATTCTAAACAATATAAAAAAAAAAAAAATGTTGAGTTTTGAATTATGGTTGAGTTAAACTCGTTTTAACTAAAAGATTGAATTTAAATTAAAGGGGTGGGATTTTAAGTTTTTGATTATTTGATATTGATAGTAAGTGAAAAAGTGAGGGAGAGGGGAAGAGATGGTGGAAAAGTAGACCCAAAATCCAAAAAGAAGGGAAATGGTGGGGGGTCTTTTTTCCAGAACCAATCAGTCTCTTTTTCCAAAAGGACAATTTTGTCCACACTCCACAACTGTGGGCACTGCAGTAAAAAGAAATAAATAAGTAAATAAAAAGGAAAAAGTGAAAATTGTAATAAATAAAATAATCGAGGGAATTTTAAATTAAAGGTGTTAGTAGTGGGATTGGATATGGACTCGACAGTCGGGTACGCTGACGGCATGACGCTCCTTCCTTCACGTTTTATAATATTATGACCCACTATATATATATAATTCTACTTCTTTTTTCTTTTTATTTTCCTTCATGTAATATATCATTTGTGTTAAATTACACGTTTTTAGATGATGAATTTTCATGTTTATATCTGTTATAGGATATTTTTGGACTAATAATCACAAGCTCAGGAAGATAGGAGGAGCTTAAGAAACGGGTCAATCGGCCGAGGGCAGAAGAAAAAGAGAGGCTTTGGGCCAAAAAGCCCAACCCGTCCCCCAACTAGGAACAAGGAAAGTTGGGCCAACTAGCCCAATTCACCCACCTCAATCTCGGAGGCCAAGGCTGAGGCATACCCTTTTCCACCCAGAAAGGTTTGTCTCTCAGAGGCCACAATCTGAGTCCCCTTGGTCGACTTGTATCGACATTTCTTAATCTACTTTAGAAATCTACTCCTCTTTGGGATTAGAAGTCCAAAACAACTACACTATAAATAGGAGGCCGTAGGCACACCCAGAGGTAAGTTCTTCTCCCTCATTTCTAGCTTGCTTTAACTCTTTGCTATGTACTGACTTAACCATCAGAGGTTTTGTTGCATACACCACACCGATTTTTTCTTTTCTTTTTTTTGTAGGTCATCTTCCTTTCCCAAAGTTATAAATTCATCGTCGAAGGCACGTGGAGGTCAGGTGAGTCCTCCTGCCCCAATTTTGCCATCAATAATTGGTGCCTTCTATGGAAACGAGTATACGACCTCAACAAACTTAAAAGAGATATTGGAGATTACAACATGATGGACATGCACAAGAGAGACGAATAGGATATGTAACAACATCCTAAGCGAACAACAAGACAATCAACAAGAAATCCACTCGCCTTAAGCCCACCTCGGCCTTGTCCTCCCAAGAAAGGGGCAGAGGTAAGGTTTACGATTTTAGAGGCAAATAGTGGATCGAAACCTCGCTCTAATTGTAGGAGACCAGTCGGGTCGGCCTCATCCTCGTAAGGAAGAGACAAAGCTAAAGTCTACAAAGCTGCATGGAGCAGAGATGATGGATCAAAATTTGGTTCAAGTTCTGAAAATTCCAAAGAAGCAAGATCTACTAAAAAAAAATCTGAGAAGTTCAATCGAGGTTGCCCACATTCTCACTAAAGAGGATTGCCCTCAAGAAAGAGGTATGAGAAAATTTAACACCCATAGTCAGAAGCCATGTAAAAGGCAATATTAAAATAGGGATAAATTGTGGTGACAAAAATAAAGAGTAGAGATTATGAAGACTACACAACTCACCTAGGCATCCGAGGCCAAGAAGAATCTAGTCCAAGCCGTGGCCAGGGTAAGCCAAAGGAGAGCCAAGGCCAAGTCGAAGCTAGGTAGAGGCTAAGCTGGTGAACCCGAGCCAGGTTGAGGTTGAGATGAATCTAGACTAGGCTGAGGCTGAGGTGAGCCCAGGTCGGGCAACTGAGCCCTTGATAATTCAAAAAGAGATAGAAAGCATTCAGTGATAACAACAATCTAGGCCCACTTTGGCCTCGGTGGCCGAGGATGAGGCCAAGTCAAAATTTCATTATCCTTTATAAAGAAGGTAGCATGCATGGGGCCTTAAAGATCGAATCTATATGAAGAGGTATGCCCTCGAATTTGTAAAGAAGAGATTTGTAGCCTTCTTGGCCTTGGTGGCTGAGGAAGAGGCCAAGTTGAAACTGAAAAGATTTGTGCCCTTTTCTACCTTGGTGGCCAAGGAAGAGGCCAAGTTGGAACTGAAGAGATTTGTGCTCTCCTTGGCCTTGGTGGTCGAGGAAGAGGCCGAATTAGAACCAAAGAGATTTGTGCCCAAAGCCGAGGAAGAGGCCAAATTGGAATTGAAGATATTTGTGCTTCTATTGGCCTTGGTGGTTGAGAATGAAGATAAATTAAAATTGAAGTGATTTATGCTCTTTTAGGCCTCAGTGGCTAAGAAGGAAGCCAAATTGAAACTTAATTGTTTTTTGTGCGAAACTTACCTTTTTGAATAAGTCCATAATCCTTTAGAGGTATTCCCGCCTTGGTTCGTTATTTTAAGAATAAAGAAGTTCATATGATAAGTTCTTCCTATTTTAGAAGAAGAAACAATAGTTTCATCGAGAAATGAGATTGAGACCAACTTAGGACGAAATATAGTTGGGTTGAAGGCTGAGGTGAATTCTCTTAAAATAGCTAGTTATGGAACCCTGTGGACCTTATTTGTTGACGGATCAATAAATGCCAAAGGATGTAAGGCAGGGTTGCTAATCGTATCCATTTGTGGAGAATGTTTTGAATATGCACTTAAATTTAATTTTCTAGCTTCCGATTATTAAGGTTGATGCCCTAAATCTCGTAGGGTTCTATAGTTTGTAAAAATTATCGAACAAACTTATCATGTATTTAATAAAATATATGATGTTTTATTCATTGTCTATAAAATATATGATATTTTAATTGCATTAACCACAAACTAATAAACTAATATCCAATGTTATCTTTGTAACTTAAACATATATGTAGAAACATACAAGTAGATCATGTTTAAGTGATAACCTAAATGGTCTGTAGTAGATGGATAAGGCTGGGTACCTTATCCTGGTGACACTACGAGTATGACACGCTTTGTAGGTGTTACAATTGTTGTAAAATGCTACAAATTATCTGATCATGATCATTTATGTATAGACATACGAGTGGAGATATTATATACAAAGAAGTTTGTATAAGATCGGACCACGAAATATTTAGTCTCATTATATAATATCATTCATAATAGAGACTTACATTTCATTAGGATGACCATGGTAACATGACCTGAATCCTGAGTGAGTTGTGAACTCCTATCTATGAGGGCAAACCTTTGATTCGTATGAGTGAGAGTGACCAGGTCGTTGACTCAACAAGTCTACCATTTTTGGGATTTTTCTGATAAGGGAGCTGGGAATACAACTACACAAGATGGAATTCACTCCTTCCCCGAGGCAAGGGTAAGTAGATAAATTGCTCCTTTAAGGGCTAATTCCGGGTTTTGAACAATGTGACGCCACACCCTTTCCTGGCCCGAGAGGAATTTAGTCATAGTCGGACTATGATCTATTGTTCATTAGAGAGATCAATGATACTTAAGGAGTTAGATGTAACTATAGGGACAAAACAGTAATTTGGCCTAGCTGTACTTACGAGTAATTTGTGAAATGTCATAGTACTGTTGATTGGTTATATCCAATGGACACAGAAATATATCTTAGTGCGACGAATGCAGCTGTCGGTCTTTAGTTGAGTGCCTGACAGTTAACGAAGTGGTGAATAATTAATTAAACTAATAATGTAATTAAATAGTTTAATTAATTATTCATGTACTGTTGGAGTTCAAGCTACAGGTCCATGAAGTCCCCTTGGTAGCTCAATAAGATTAATTGAGAATAAGTTTTTTGATTAATTTGAATTTTTTAAATTAATAAAGGGATTTAATTATATGTGATATAATTAAGTTGTTTCAATTATATGTGATATAATTGTCATAATATATTTGATACATTATAACTTAATGGAAGGAAATAAATATTTGAATGAGAATCAAATATAGTTTCTATGAATTGGATTCATAGTCATTAAATTTAATATAAATAAGATTTATATTAAATGCCAAATAAAAGAAAAAAGAAACTATAGTTTATATTGTATGTGATATAATATTAAATTTAATATATATAAGATTTATATCTATATTAATTATTATTTTAATAATAAGGGAGGGAGTTATAACTCCCTTCCGCTTCTTTTCTCTCGTGGGTGGTGGTTATATTTGGCATATAGAAAATAAATCTTTCTTCTTCTTGTTGGTTAAGTTGAAAGTTTTTGAGACAGAGAAAACGACAAAAGAGTTATGTGTGTTTGAGTTTTTTAAGGAGTCTCAATCTTTCTTCCTCTCCATTAAGTTTTCCCTCAAAACCAAAATGGCCAGAGCCCACCACTCATGAGTTCTCACCTTGTGAATACTAAGGAAACATTCTTGGTCGTGTTCGTTCGTGTTCGAGGTTATTCTTAAAGAAAGTCTTCAAGGAGTTTGTGAACTGTTCGAGGAAAATTCGTGAAGAAAGGTCTTCAAAAGTGAGGTTTCTAAAACCCTTTCATTAGCATACTGTAATTTATAATTAAATGCATATCTTGTTTCTAGTTTATTAAATTTATATTCAATGAAAATGGAATTTGGTCTATCCACTTTCGCTCAAGGTTCTCTCCCCAAAGAGATCCTTTACCAATAACGAAACTGAATATGAAGCTCTTCTTACAGGGTTAATGGGTTGAGAAGAAAATAGGTCTTTATGATCTTTTAATAGTAGGTGATTCTTAATTGATTATAAAGCCGACGATAACCAAATATCAAACCAAGGAACAAAGAATGGCAACATATTTATCTTAAGTCAAAGAAATGCGCACCTCATTCTTGAACTACGAAATAAAGTAAATTCTAAGATCACAAAATGCAAACGTTGATTCTTTGGCTTGGTTAGTAGTTGCTTATGAAACAGAGTTGAGCAGGATAGTCCTAATAGAGGTATTGCTCTAGCCAAGTGTCTCTAAAGAAGAAACTTTGAAAATAAAGGATTATAGTACTCATAAAATTGATTTCGAAACTGAAATAGAGCAAAGGGATGGCATTGTGGCGGAAGAGGAGGTTAGAGAGGAAACAACTTGGAAGGATTTAATAACAAGATATCTAAGAGAATGAGAACTACCCTTAAAACGAGCATAAACCAAGAAAGTGCAGAGACAGGCAACTCATTATATACTAAGAGAAGATAAGCTCTATAAGAGAAGTTACTCAATACCCTTGCTTAAAGTGCCTTGCAAATGATGAGGCAAACTATATGATGAAAGAGATCCATTAGCGGGTATGTGGTAACCACTCTGGAGCAAGGTCCTGATGTTACAAGTTTATGAGGTAGGGATATTACTGGCCAACTATGCTTTAAGAGGCTTGAAAGGTTGTAAAGGCATGTGACCAATATCAACGTTTTACACCAATTTCAAGACAACCACCAGAACTACCGACTAACGTTATTAGCCTTGGCCATTCGAACAATGGGGAATAAACCTCATTGAACCACTTGCCCATGGCCTAATTAAGATTCACAACGATAGCAATAGGTTATTTTACAAAATGGGTCAAAATAGAGACATTAGCAACCATAATTGAGAAGAAAATGACTAAACTTCATATAGAGATACGCTATATGTCAAATTTGAATCCCTATTGCAATAGTTATTGATAATGGAAAACAATTTTGACATTGCTGTATTCAAGAATTTTTTTCAGATCTTGGAATCAAACGTCACCGTTTGTTTCTTCTTCATCCTCATGCTAATGGACAAGTCAAGGCAGTGAACAAAATTATAAAACAAAACCTACAAATGTTAAAAGGGGTTATGGCCAGAGGAACCACTAAATGTGCTATGGACATTTGGAACCCCAAAAGGTTTGATAAGGTCATTCCTGAGATAATCCAGGGATTAAGAACCTAGAACCTTTGAACCTAGGAAAGCCTTGTCGGGATTTATGCCCTAAAGCCTTGTAGTTAATTAGTCATTTGATATAATAATTAATTATTTTACATGTGCAATATACATGAAAAATCCAAGGTTGTTCATGAGACTTGAACAATATGTAGTGGATATATAGTTGGATTATGTTTCAAATAATAACCTAAAGGGTCTATAATATATAGATTAAGATTGAGTGCCTTATCCTAGTAAAACTATGGGTACACCCATTTTATAATTTTTACAAATATTGACATGTTACAAACGATTTGATCTAAATCGTTCATGCAAAAACATACGAGTGAGGGTATCCTATACAATGAGTTTGTATAAGACCGAACCGCAAAATACTTAATCTCTCATTATAACGCCATTAATTGAAGAGATTAATATTTCATAGGATAATCATGTAACTCGATCTCAATCCTAAGTGAGTTATATACTATTGTCTATGAGGTCAGTCTTTTGATTTGTATAGGTGGGAATGGCGCAAGACGCCGACTTAATAAGCCTACCATTTTGGGGATTTGTCCATGTAGAGAATTGGAAACATTATACATAAGATGGAACTCACTCATTCCCACCTTTAGGATAAGTAGAGGAGTAGTTCTCTTAAATGCTGATTCCGAGTCTTGAATAAAGGGTACTCACCCTCTCACCGGTTCGAGAGGAACTTGGTTTATAGTAGGATTATAAACAAATTGTTCATTAGAGGGATCAATGGTACTTAAGAAGTTAGAAATACATGGTTAAGATCGAAATTTGACCCAACTATCATTACGAATTGCTCATGAAGGATCGATTTACTAGTAACGGTTAAGTCCATAGACGTAACACATTTTACAGTGCGAAGATTGCAACTATGGGTTTTTAGTGGAGTGACCGATAGTTAATGAATGCTGATTAATTTAATTAAAGAGTTTAATCAATTAACATAGGATCATTAAAACTTCTAATTTGTAGATCAATTTCGTCGCCTTGCTAGCTCACAAAGGATAAATAAGGACCAATAGTTATGAAAAATTTGACTGTTCAAATTTATTAAGGGAATAATATTAATTATATATGATACAACTAATACAATGTATATAGATACATTGTATATAAAGTTGGTTTTGAATAAAATTCAAAAGTAAACTATATGTAATAAAAAGAGATTTATTATATTTGAATAAGATTAATATTAAAATAATATGAATTAGATTCATAATAAAATTATAGATTAAAAGTTAATATGACAAAATTCATATTAAAAAATTATAGGTTATGAAAGATACATATATCTGAATAAGATTCAAATATTTAATTAAATATTAGGTATTTAATTTTGTAAATTGATTAATTATTTAATTAATGTAAGTTAGTTATTAATTATCCTAATTAATAATTAAGTTAATTAAATTAAATTAAATTAAATTAAATTAATTAAATGGAAGTGGGTGATTTTTTTCTTTTTGAAAAATCCATCCCACCTCTCATTGAAAGGTGTGAAATTTTTCTCTTAAAAATTAGTTTTTGTAGAGAAAACTAATGCATCAAATTGACTCTCTCTCAAGTTTGAATAAAGAAAAGTTTTCTCTATAAAATTCTTCTCTACAGCACAAAATTCCCTTTTCTTTTTCAAAAGAAGGTTCCCACCAACCGATCCTTATCAAGAGAATAGCAGAGAAGACATTTTGGAGGCGTCTTTGTACGTGAGAGGTTAGTTGCAGAAGAATAAAGACCTGTAGAAGATTTGAAGAAGTGTTATTCAAAGATTTGTTTTTTTTTCCCATCTAATTTCATACTTAACTTACTACATATTGATGTATGTTTCTTCTTTTCTGTGTTGTAATTTGCGATCACTCGCTTTCGCTGTTGGATCCCTTCAAGCCTAAAATCAAACCCCAAGAGGCTAGGTCACTCTCAAGATAATCCGAGGATTAAGAAACCCGAAGCTTTTGAACTAAGGAAAGCTAAATAAAAGCCTCAAGTGGCTTTATATGGTAATTTCCAGAATAATCTAGGGATTAAGAACCCAAAACCTTCTTAGAAAGAAAAGCCAAAAGTCGGGCTGACGAGCTCGACAAGTATTTCCAACTAAGTCACAAGAAGAAATTGTTATTTGGAATTGAAATTGGATAGCCCAAAACTTCGAGGTGCACATCATGTAGGGTTGAGACTATCAGGTAAACCATACTCCTAAGCAGGGTCTAATGAAGAACAAATTCAATAATTTGGTCCTTTAAAGTCCAAACTAAGGAGTGAGGCTAATGTTATAGGATATTTTCGGACCAAGAATCAAGCTCAGGAAGACATGGGGAGCGTAAGAAATGGGCCAAAAGGCCCAACTTTTCTGCCTCGGTCTCGGAGGTTGAGGTGAGGTGGGGTAGTTGGCCCAACCTGTCCTCCACGATCAAGGTCGAGGCGAGGTGGGCAAATTGACCCAACTTGCCCTCTGATGCTGAAGCGGGGTAGGCCAAATAGTCCAACCTACCCCCCTAACCAGGAGCAAGGAAAGTTGGGCCAACTGGCCCAATTCACCTACCTCGACCTCGGCCGGACCCTTTTCCACCTAGAAATATTTGCCTCTCAGAGACCACAATCTGAGTCCCCTAGGCCGGTTCGTGTTGAGGTTTCCTAATCTCCTTTATAAACCTACTCCTCTTTGGAATGAGGAATCCAAAGCAACCACACTATAAATAGGGGCTATAGATGTTGGAGTTGGTATCCTAAATCTCTCATATTCTTATAGTTTGTAAACTTGTATAAACAGATTATTATTAATAAAATAATTTTATATGTGCATTAACTCAATCTAATAAACCAATGGCCCATTTGGATTGACTTAAGAAAAAAGTATTTTTCAAAAAACTCAATTTTATTTAAACACTTTTGATAAAATTAATTAAAATAAACTTGAAAAGCTATTTTGAGTGATTGCCAAACACAACAATTCCTTCTAAAATGACTTATTTTTTAAATTAAACACTTAAAAATGTATTCCAAATACACCCTAAAATTCTAAGTTATTTTATGTAGCTTAAACATGTATGCAGTGACATACAAGTGGATCATGTTTAAGTAATAACTTAAATGGTCTGTAGTGTATGGATAACGTTAGGTGCCTTATCCTGGTAATACTACGGATACAACCCACTTTTTAATGTAAAGTGTTACAAATGATTTGGTTTTGATCATTCAGGTGGAGACATGTGAATAAGGGTATCTTATACAAAGAGTTTGAATAAGACTGGATCACGAAATAATCAGTATCTCTTTATAACGCTATTACTTAAAGAGATTTATATTTCACTAGGATGACCGTAGGTAACTTGACCTTAATATTGAGTGAGTTGGGTGAACTCTTGCCTATAAGGGTGATCTTTGATCTGCATGAGTGAGAATGGTCAGATTTGCCGACTCAATATCCTATCATTTTGGGAATTCATTTGAGTGGGGAGCTGGGAATTCAACTACAGAAGTTCACTCCTTCCATTTGTTAAGGTAAGTAGATGAATTGCTCCCTTAAGGGCTGATTCCGGGTCTTGAACAATGAGGCCCTCATCCTCTTACTGTCCAGAGAGGGGCCTAGTTATAGTAGGACTATGACTAATTGTTCATTAGAGGGATCAGTGGTACTTAAGGAGTTATATGTAACTATAGGGGTAAAACGATAATTTTGATCCAGATGTACTTACGAGCAGTTTATGAAAGGTCAACGCACTATTGAATGGTTATATCCAATGGGCACATAATTATATCTATAGTATGAAGAGTGCAATTGTCGGTCCTTAGTAGCGTGATCTATAAGATTGGTATGGCAACCCTAGAGGGGTGAATAGAGTTTAATCAAACTAATTAAATCTTTTTCCTAATGTGGGCCCAATTAAATAAATTGACAAACTTTTTGCTAACAAGTAATTTAAATAATAAATTCATGCAAATAAATTCAATTCAAAATAGCCAAGTAATTAAAACTAACAATTTTAAGCACCAAATTTGATTTTAATAACAAGATTGGTATGAGATGTAAAGATTAATTCAACAAACCTAAATAAACATTAAGCAATTAATTTAAGGAACAAATATTGCAATTAATTTCATGCAATAAAATATAAAAACAAATTAATTGCAAAATTAAAGTAGGAGAGGGATAGAGAAATTAACACTGGAAATTTTATAATGGTTCGGCACAATTGGCCTTCATCCACTTCCTATGCTCCTCTTGGGCACTTCACTAAAAGTCTTTGACTCTTTCCATGGCTTAGAGTCAAACCGCTACAACGTTCTTTTTTCGAACGCAAGAACAAACTTGATCCTTTCCACGATTGAGGATCAAACCGTTACAACGACTTTTTTTCTAAGGTCAAAAGCAACCTTTACAAAATGTTTGTAAGAATAAAAAGCACACTTGACATACTCTTTACAAGAGTGAATTTACAAATTTTAACTTACAACAAATTAATCATCACAATACATAAGATATCTTTCTCAAGAATTAGATGAAAAGAAGAAAATTGAAGCTTAGAAAGAGAATAGCAATGGTGTCTTTGGATTATGGAGGAAGTGTAAAATTGTTGTTGTGATTTGGAGAAGAAAATGAGTTTAAATAGAAAGGAAAAATTGTTGAAAATCACATTTAATTTGGACCATTAGATCTTAGAAAAGAAAAATCAATGATGGAGGTTTAAACTAAACTAGCTGTTAGACATAAACAAAATATAATATTAAATTCTTTTTCTTTTTTAAAAACTCAATAAAAAGTAAAAACCCACCATGTGTCCAAAACTAGTGGTTAGACACAAACATAAAAACAATATTAAATTCATTTTTTTAGACCAATCCAAAAATCAAAAGTTCACCATGTGTCACTCCTTCATTGCTCCAAGTGACACATTTTAATTGGTCCACTTTTGATGAGAAAACTTATGCCACGTCATTAGCTTAGGATTTTTCCGTCAAGCTTGTTTCGGTCATATGTTATTCCTCTAAACTCCGATTTGAATGATCCAAATAGCATTGAAACCGTTGTTTCAAGCTCTACACAATGAACACTTCAAAACACCCAAATTGCTAATAAATAAAATTAGATTTGTTATCATCAAAATATTAATTAATTAATTAGAGATTAAGGGTAAAAAAGCCAACAATCTCCCCTTACTTTAGGATGAAAAACTACTCAAGCAAAATGAAATCCAAAGTGGTATGTGATATAAAATATGAACAAGAACCAAAATCAACACACATATAATTTCAAGTTGCTTGAACACAAATGATATATTTCAATAACAACAAGTTTTCATTTTTCTAATTACTGCTTCCCCTTTTGGAATCAATAGAAAAAAAAGACAATAGAAATAGTTTAAAAATGTGAACATTTCTCCTAAAATTTTGAACATGATATTTTGCATATTTCTTCTCCTATCAATATTCCTTCTAAACATAAGCAGCGACATGTAAATTCCAGAGGCATTAAAAAGAATCAATCAAGTTTAGGTTAATTCTATTTATGACCAATTTCACAAAATTCTCCCCATTTTGAAATCAATTGAGTACTCCACCTTAATAAAGGACAAAAAAATGTTTAGCACATAACTCAACTTAAGGGTAGAAATATCGAATAAATTTTCAAAACAAATTTTTACTCAAAATACAATAACTTCCCTTAGAAGAATGAATAATATCCATAAAAGGGACACAAAACAATATAGTAATATGGGAAAATCAATTTCATTCAAATATGAAATTCATATTTAAAAGTATGTAACTCCCCTATGGAAAAGAATTCAACAATTCTTCAAAACAACATGCTCAAACCACATTCTTTTTAATAATATAAGTAATAGAATATACATAACTTCATGCTCAAAAGACATTTAATAAAAACTCTAGTCAATTTCATCCAAGAGCATAAACAACATATAATCACTTAAACAATCACAACCTCTTGATTTTAATCATCATCACATTTAATCTCTTTGATACTAATCAGCCTTGATAGCCTCAGCCTTTTCCCTTCACTTCAGCTTGGTCTCCTTGGCCTCGGATTTAGTAGTCTCGACCTTAACCAAGGTCACCTTAGCTTTGGGTTAGACTCCTCAGCACAGTTTGCAGCATTGATTTTGGTTCACTAATTTTGTTCTTATCTATCTTACTCATGCTTTGTAAGGGTATGCAAATTATTAGTAGAACATTTTCTTCCTCACAAATGGTGCCAACTATTGATGCCAAATTTTGGCCAATGATAAACATACTTGGCCTCCATGTGACAACAATAGGGCTTCAATGCCTAAGTCAGTAAGAGAACTAGATATATTGAAGAAATCAGAACTTTTAAGTTACCTCATATGGAGACATAAGAGGTGTATTTATAGGAAAAATTAACCTAGGTTGTTATCTAGAGTTTCACAATTTCCTTAGGATAATTTGATGATGTACCAGGCCAAGAGATGAATCCGATTTTATGTTTTGGCAAGGTTGAGGTCGAGCATCTTGTTTCAGCTATATCTCCGGCCCAAAAAACTCTGACGCATGCCCCGTTAGGCATTTGGCAAGGCTCGACCTCGGCCTTGGTCGAGGTCGAGCACGTTGGCTTAGGCTAGGCCCAAGCCAACCTTCTTTTCCTTGGTCCATTTTGGTTCTCAGTTTTCACTTTTGGTTCATATTATGCTTCTTCTTGACCTTGTCGTTTCTAAATGTCAATTATACCATTCGGTCCAAAATCACCCATAACAAAACTCTCAAACTTGTTAAAAAAACAAAATCTAAAGTTTATAGACTAACTATACACTCTTAAAATTTTGATCAAATTTAAATTTTCAAGATTTGTCAAATGTTCTTCAAATTGAAAAAAATGTTCGAACATTATTAATGGCAAAATCCAGGCAGGGGACTCACTGACCTTCAGTGCCTTCGACAGTGAATTTATAACTTCTGGAAGGAAGACGATCTGCAAAAAAAAGAAATGAAACACTGGTGTGGTGCTTGCCATAGAACCTTTAATCTTAAGTCAGTATTTAGCAAAGGGTGAGAGTAAGCTAGAGATGTGAGAGAATAACTTATCTCTAGGTGTACCTATTGAAGGGGTGATAGCGAAAGCATACAAACGCCTTGTTTCTTAAATTTTTATTTTACATAATTTAAGAAACCGAGGAGACAAAAACTATATGATAAACATATAGATTTTAAGCATGCTTCTACACAAAAAAAAAAAAAAAAAAAAAAAAAACAAAGAGGGAAAAGTACACAGTGTACATATCCTTGAAGATCCAATCTTCACGCTTCCTCTTCGGTAAGATCATGGTTGGTGAAATTCCTCTTCGTCACGAACAATTCTCACGAACACAACAATATAAAACTTCTTGGACACTACCATAAGAAGTCTTCCTTGTTATTTTCAACTAAAGGCAGAGTGATAGGCTTGCCTATGGATTAATTTTGGTGAAAATGAAAATTCTTTTGTTGAGACAGATTTTTATGTAGATGAAACGAAGAAGATGAAGATCTTTTAGAGTAGAACACTTATGCCAAAAAATCAATCTCACATATTTTTCATCCTAATCAAAATCATCTTTTTGAAAGAATTTTAGTTAGGGAGCTACCATAACTCCCTAAAAAAACTAATTAACAACTCCTAAGGAATTATTAATTTTTTAATTCAAAATTAAAAAATATTGATTTAATTGTATTAAATAATTAATATAATTAAACTATATATTATATCTCACATAATATATAATATATAGTTTATTATATCACATGTATAACTTATAGTTTATAATTCTCTCATTTAACCTATAGTATCAACATGAATCATATTCATATTAATTTTAATATATAGTTTTTATATGAATTATATTCATATAATTAATATCTGAATCATATTCAAATATTTATTTCTCTCATTAAAATTTTATATTATAATATATCAACATACATGATATTAATTGTATCTCATACAATTAATTTTCTTTAATTAATTTAAACAATTCAAATTAAATCAAAATTAATTTGACTCTCATTAATCCTTATTGAACTAACAAGGGGATTTTATGGACCTGTTATTGAGCTAATAAGGGGACTTAATTAATTAATCAACTTTCATTAACAACATGTGTTGTCAAAGTGTTCTACTAATAGTCTGCACACCCTTACAATGCATGAGTAAGAGAGATGAGAGCAGGACTAATGGACCAAAATCAGTGCTGCAAACTATGCTGAGGAGTCTGACCCAAAGCCAAGGTGACCTTGGTTGAGGCCATGTCTACTGAGTCCGAGGCCAAGAAGACCAAGCTAAAGCAAATAGAAATGGCCGAGGCTATCAAGGTCGAGGCCGAGGAGACCATGTTGAAGCAAAAATCAAAGGTCGAAGAGACCATGTTGAAGCAAAAAGCAAAGACCGAGGCAACCAATGCTAAGGCCGAGGAGACCAAGTTAAAGTGAAGAGTAGAGGTTGAGGCCGAGGAGACTAAGTTCAAGCAAAGAGCCAAAGTCAAGGCGTAGGCTCAAAATTGTTAATGAAACGTGAATTTACGATCAAAATTTCATAGGGGACTGATTGAAGCCGACCTTAAGTGCATCAAGATGAAATATTTTCATTATCCATATGCATCTAAGTACACCTCACGCATTCTGGAAAGTAGCCAAGGCCAAGGCCAACCATAAGCACATTAGGGTCAAAGATCTCTGCCAGCCTCATTTTAACGTCTAGGAGGTTGTGAGAACCTTAAGGGGATGTTTAGGGAAAATGGTTGGTTATTATAGTTCTAGATTATTATAGTTGAGTTATAATAGTTTGTGTTTAGGGTATATATTATTTTAGTTTGAGTTATAATAATATGTGTTTGAGGTATAAACTATCTTAGTTTGAGAAGAAAATAGTAAACACTATAGCTAAAAAAAAAATGATGAATATAAAATAGTAAAAATTGTAGCAAATAGTAAATACTATAGCAAATGAGAGTTTTGAAATAGTGTTGACTGTAGCTAATTAGGGGGTTTTGAAATAGTATTTATTGTAATAAGAAGTGATTATTATAGTCTTAAGATAGTTCTTGCCCCAAATACCCCATAAATGTTCAAGGCTGAGGTCGAGCTCAATCTTATCGATGAAAAGCTGAGTTGCTTAATATCTAGAGATAGTCCAAGGTTGAGGCCAAGAAGCACCATCAGAGACCAAAAATCAATTAGAAACTCGAAAGTTGATGGGACAACCAAAAGAAAATCATGTGAAGCTTGATTGAAGAAGAGCCACCACCCAAGGTTGACTAGCCCCAACTACCAAGTCGATCAACCAAGCTACAGGCTGACTTCATCTTAGGAGGAACTGTTTTCTTCAAGATATTAAAATTTCATACCCAATCAAACATTTTCTTTAAGTAAAAGGTTTCTTGAGCAGGGGGCTTCATAGGAGATATGTTTCCCTATTGAACAAAATCTCTACGACAAGCATCAAATTAATTTCACAAGACAACTTCAAATCTGACAGAAAGTTGGGGGCTTCTAAGGAAAATAAGCTAAAGTCAATGTCATCCAAAGAATGATAAACAGAAGTAATGACAAGCCAGGTCGAGGTCGAGACAAATATTGATTCATCCTCTTTTAGAAGTTAGTCATGCATTCAAGTCTTTTGGTTGTAGTCTGAAAGCTCATCCTTGACAAAGAATAACAAATCATTAGATAGACATTGACTTTCACCTAGACTCTTTTATTACTAGAATGCACCACACATTTTCCAGCGTCACATGGTCACTATCCATTCTCTTAATTAGGATCAATATGCCTCCATCAGTCACATTCCAACACATATTCAAGGATATCCAGAAAAGTTATACAAATTGTTAGACAATTACAACTAGACTGAATCCAAAACATCAATATTAGAAGAATCTATAGAAATTTTAAACAAAGGCCAAGTTAGCTAAAGAACTTCCATAAAAACTTAGAGGAATATTGTTACTAGGTCCTAAACAAGTTTTTAAGTGAAACAATTATTTGGTGAAAATTGGTGGCTAGCCACTCATAGTTGCAACTAAGGATAACTACATGGAAGGCACATAATCTTTTAGAAATTGATCATCATCTTTCTATAGAAAATATGAAGCTCCAGAGATGGCCATTTGCTGGTCATCTCACCTCTCAGAAATTAATATTCATCTTTCTTGAGATTGTCTCAAGCTCCAAGGATGGTCATTTGCTGACCACATCTTCTCTAAGAAATCGATTATCATCTTTCCATAGAAAATCTCAAGCTTCAAGGATAGTAATTTGCTGGCTACATCACCTCTCAGAAATCAATATTCATCTTTCTCGAGAAGGTGCTTATAATCTTAAGGAAATCGATTTTCATCTTTTCGACAAGATTCAGTACGGGGTCTCGAAAGAGGGTTGGCTTTGTAATAATTAAACCTAGAGGAACCCCAAACCTCTACCCTAATTGACTGGCTCATCCCTAGGATAATCTAGGAACTACCACTACAACAAATATCATATACTATAGTAGACAAAAAAATGCTATCGTAGGATTTGATAGCGTTTTTCGAGACGCTGTCATTGGCAATGTTATTGAAAGTCCAGCGTTCTTTGTCTGCAATAACATATGTTGTAAAAAGTTCCTTTTTTATTGTAGAATTATCATGCTATGTCAACATTTCATAGCGTTAAACTAAAACACTATGTTTTTTTTTTTCATAGCATTTTTAATAACATGGAAAAAATGACGTTAAAAGTGAACAGAAAACCAACGAAGGTTCCTACAGTGGAATGCGGGGATCGATCCTAATTTTTAATTCTCACAGAATTTATGAGAATTACAGAATTAAACGAGAAGGATTATGGATTTAATCTAAACCAACATGCTTTTCTAAAGAAAAAGGGAAGAAGAAAATACATTTGAAGAACGAATTTTTCAAGAACTCCCTCGAATGGATCTTTTTCTCCAAAAGGGATACCACCAAATGGAGCCTCCTGTATTCTCCTTAGGGATTAAGAATGGCAGAAGGTGTGGGCTCTGCCTTAGGGCTTTGGAAGAAGGAAGGAGATGGAGAGGAGGAGAGGGAGGATAAGAACTTTTCTTCTCTATACAATTTCTGCGGGGTCAATTCCAGAGAGATTTTTGGGATCCAAAAAATATAGAAGAAGGTAACTACATTCTTCTCACAACCCATGTTAACTTGAGTGAAAATAGGGAGGGAGTTACAACTCTCTCCCTTTAATTAAAATTAATTTAGATTAAATTATATATATATATATATATATATATATAGTAACTACTTTAATATATATACACACTATATGTTATATCAAACATAACATATAGACTATAGTTTTATATTGCATCAAATACAACATAACCTATAGTATTATTTTTTCCTAATAATACATGACATTTAATATAAATCACATTTATATGAATCTCATTCATTTAATTGATATTTGGATCATATCCAAATATTTAATTCCTCTAAACTTATTTATGGTATTTAATATAAATCATATTTATATTAAATTTAATTACATGAATCTCATTCATATATAGTATTTGAATCATATTCAAATTCCTCTCATATTACCTTATATTATAATGTATCAAAGACATTATATTAATTATATTACATATATAATTAATTTAATTAATTCACTCAATTAATTTAAACACTTCAAATTAATCCAAAATTAATTCTCAATTAAATCTCTGTTGAGCTACAGAGGGGACCTTATGGACCTATAGATTGAAGCTCCAACGGTACTTGGATAATTAATTAAGCTATTTAATTTAATTACCCAACATCCATTAACTGCCAGTCATTCCACTAAAGATTAACAGCTGCACTCTTCGCACTACAGATAAATTTTTGTGTTCATTAGATATAACCGATCAACAGTGCAATGACCCTTCATAAATTGCTCGTAAGTATAGCTAGGCCAATTACCGTTTTGCCCCTATAGTTACATCTAACTCCTTAAATACCACTGATCTCTCTAATGAACAATAAGTCATAGTCCAATTATGATCAAGTCTCTTTCGGGAGGAGAGGGTGTGGCTGCTATGTTTAAGCCTCGGAATCAACCCTTAAGGGAGTAATTTATCTACTTGCCTAAACATCAGAAAAAAAGTGAATTCTGTTTTGTGTAGCTGCGTTTCTAGCTCCACAGTCAGAAGAATCCCCATAATGGTAGGTTTATTGAGTTGATAATCTGGCCACTTTCACCCATACAAATCAAAGGACCGCCTTTATAAGCAGGAGTTCACAATTCACTCAGGATTTAAGTCATGTCACCTATGGTCATCCTAGTGAAATGTAAGTCTCTGTTATTAATGGCGTTATATAAAGAGACTAATCATTTCGTAGTCTCGTCTTATACAAACTCTTTGTATAGGATACCCAACACATGTCTCTACATGAATAATCAGAATCAGATTATTTGTAGCACTTTACAAAACTTGTAACACCTACAAAGTGGGTCGTATCCATAGTGTCACTAAGATAAGGTACCCAACCTTATCCATCTACATTTAGGTTATTATTTAAATAAGATCCACTTGTATGTCTCTACATACTTGTTTAAATTACATAAAATAACCTAGGATCTTTAGTTTATTGGATTGAGTGTATGCTCATAAATTAATAATTATTTTATTAATAACAACTTGTTTATACAGAGTTTACAAACTACAAGAATACAAGAGATTTAGAACATCAATCCCAACAAAAAGTATTTTATAGCATTTTTAATAAGCTGGAAAAAAATGTTGAGTTAACCATATTATAGCGTTTTAAATAGCATGAAACAAACACTATTAAAACTTTATTTTAAAATTTTTATAGCATGTAAAAACGCCATTGTAATCCTTTTATAGCATTTTCTCTAAATTGTCATATCTGTTGTTCAAATCGTATTATAGCATTTTTTTCAACGTTATAGAAAGTGCTATGCTTTATATTTTATAGTATTGGCCAAAGTGCTATACTTTATATCCTATAACTTCTTTTATAGCACTAAAAAAAATGCATACAAAACTTTTTTCTATGGCATTGAGAGAGGAGCAATAGAAAGTTAACATGTTTTAAATGTTATTTTTGTTCACATTTGTAGCTCTTTTTCTGTATATGATTAAAAGTTCATTTCCTTTTAAATGTACATAGAATATTTAAAGTTCTAAAATATAATAATAATAATAATAATAAAACCATTCACAAACCAAAAGTTCACACGATCAAAAGTATAATTTAATTTTCTTATTTTCAAAAGCATCCAATACAATTGTACTTATCATCCTATGTAGCTCTCGCTTGTGTCGCCACTTCATTCACCTAATAAAATACAAAAACATTATGATTTTTAACTCTAATAATTCATCAACTAATAAACCATATTAATAGTATTATTCACATAAAATACTTCAACTAAGTTGAAAAAAAAATTTGCTTATATATTTTGACTTTATCAACCAGCTAAGTAATAGTGGTGCCTAATGCATCATCAATGACAACCATGTCAGAAATAGGCCTCCATAAAATTGAATCATGCTTTCTTACTGTATCAACTCACACGCACACTGCATTTGGATCAGGAGGGATCTGATGAACCAATGTTTTTGGATCATTAGAAGACCATCTTTTAACAATTACTTCTCTAGAGCCAAACTAATCTAGAAGCATGCATTTATGGTGAGTATTTTAACACTCTTTCCCAATATAAAAAATGCAAAATATCAACTTATAGTAATTTTGAATACAATATAAATAAAAACATTAAATATAGTATGGAAGATAAATTTACCCGTGAAGAATGGGTAATTGGATTCGAAATATGTGTTGGAGTTGTTACATTAGTGGCATCAATAATTTTTTTTTCGTCCAACTTTACCTTATATATGTATAAAGAGACAACATTAATAATTAGAATTTTGAAACAATAACTTTAAATGACTAAAAAAGAGTTAATAATAACATTACCTTTTCCTTTAGTAAGGAAGATACTACCATCTTCAACCCAACCATATTGGACTCTAGTTGTACTTGTCTTCAAGAGATGCAATAATCTTGTCTTTTTGAGTTGATATGGATAACATTGACTTAGTCACCCCAAATCCTAATCCTTAAAACTGTACTAATTGCATCATTGACCACATTATTTGAATGAGAATTTGCTTCTTCATGACTACTATTTTGTTCAATATGCTCCTACAAAGTTAAAAAAGTCATAACGACATTATATAATATAACACAACCAAGAATCTTATTCCTAAAATGAGGAGAGGGAGACAAGAAGTCCAACATTGTGCATAAATTAAATTCAATGGAGCTAACAACCCTAAAGTCTGAATCCTATAATCAAAATAATTCAGAATACTCATTCAAATCATTAAGGGGCATAATGATAAAACTACGTTAAACGAGAAGTCCAAATTCACAACTTAAAGTCAATGGAGCTAATAACCAAGAGTCTCAAAATCCCATAATCAAAATAACATATTTCATACACACATAATAATGATTCATAAGCAACTTAAAGTCAATGGAGCTAATGGGTGGGGGAGTTTACATATCAAACTGTCGGTTACTTGTGAGTTAATCGGTTAACCATCTTTCTTTAAGTGTGCCTTTTCCAAACCATTACTCGTGTAATTGTAGTTAAAGAACAAGAACTATGCTTATACACATGGTTAAGCAATAACAAGTTAGAATATTATTTATCAAGTGAGTTAAATCCTAACAATATTATTATGAAGAATTATACCATATCCTCCACCAGTCGAGCATAACCTTTCCAACTACAAGTGTGAGGATTTTTTTTTTTTTTTTTTTCATTTATAGGAATTTAATTTTTGCCAAAAAAATTATGTCCAACACAAAAGCCAACAAATAAAGTATGAAGTTTGAACTTTTTTCCAGATCTTAAACATTAAGTAATAAAAACATTATCATTTTACCCAACAAATATGTATCACATACCTTAAATATTGCACTTGTTTTTCCCTTGAAAAAGTCCATCCAATCATGTATTGAGGAAATATTATCTGGCTTAAGCTCAACCAACTCCTCATCAGCTGATGCATTTCAAATTTGACTCACCAAAGGGGACTTGCTTGCCCTCCACAACTCACCCATTTTTTGAAAGTAGTATTTTTCTGCTATGCTTGATCAGTGTTATATCGTGCCTAAAAAACAAAACATAAAAAGATGAAACTTAATCATAATAATAAAGTCATTTACATACTAAACCATACATAAAGCTTACATACCTTAATAAAATGCCATAAAACTTCCTTTTGCCTTGTTGAAACCTTCTTCCAATTATCCACATTTACTAAAATTACTTCTTTAACAAGTGAACTAAAAAAAATCCAACCCAATAGATGTTGCCCTAATAGGTTGTCCAAACCATTTGTAGCGTACATTTAATTTCAACTCTTGCTCATATTTTCATTTTTGTGCATCCTCTTGTTTTTTTGGGTTTCGATTGGTCTTTAGGATGTTCGACAACTTTTTCTACATCGTCTACAATAGTAGTTTGAACCTGTTCAGTGGTTGACAACCAGAGAAATGATGCTCTTGTACGAGCAATAAAAGAATCTAATGGATAATATTTGTAATTTGGTGAAAGATTTTTCTTTTTTTCACACTTAAGATGAACAGTTTTATTGTCATGTGGTAAGTGGGAAAGAGTAATGGTAGAAGAATCCCTATTCCTAGACTCAAAATTTCTATGAGTCTTACCGGCTTCTTTCCCTAAACTAAACTTTACATTCTCTAGTTCATTCATTATCTTTTGATTAACAACTTTTGTAGGATGGAGTAATAGTTGCTCATCTTCACTAGTTTCGTCATCACTCATTTGGGTCGTCGGATCACTGAATGATTTTTCAAATCTCCACGATGTTTTCTCCAAAGTACGATAAGATTGTTGTTGTTCAATTGTATATTGGGGTGCACTACAAGACCTTCTACATTTTCTGTTTGCTACAACTTTCCTTTTAAGCAAATTCTGAAACAACACAATGAAATAATATTATACATTAATCTTCTTTCGCTATACACAACCATAGAGGTAGATTATATATTACAAGCATGATTGGCCAACAATTATAACTACCATTGAGGTTAGAAAATGGGTTAAGACCATATGTAGAAAGACCAAATCTTATGTTACGTGAATCATTAGAAAAATCTGGTCACTTTGCATCAATTGACCCCCATGACACACAATTAACTAGATGATGCATTTTTCCATAATTACTTTTATGGTTTGCATGCCACCATAGTAGTTTAGACATGTCATGCAATTGAAACATTCTTTTCAGCCTTGGAATGAGTAGAAAGTATCTCATTTTTTTTTTTTTTTTGTATATCTTGCTTCATTTATTTGGTATGTCTATCTACCTTCCATCGAAAATTTGCACAAATTAGACAACTCTCCAAGTCTTTGTTCTCTTTCGTAAATAAACAACCATCATTTACACAAGCATGGATTTTTTCATATCCTAAATCAAATACTTTCATAAACTTCTTTACTTCATATGTAGATCTTAGGATGACATTTTTAAGCGGTAACATGCCATGTAAAAGATCTAAAAGACTTGTGAAGCTTATCGGTCAATCATTAGTAGCCTTAATGTTGTATAACGATACAATGGCAGGCATTTTTGTATACTTAGTACATTGTGGATACAATAAAGTATTTGCATCTACGACCTTTCTAGTGACATCGATGTTCACAAAAGGTTCCTCATTTTTCTTCTTCGTTTAGACTAAAATTATTACAAATGGTTCATCTTCAAACATTTACTATAATTCAACTTTATCTACTGTTGATGGTACTTTTTCACCATGATGGTACCAAATGTTATAAGTTGGATCCATGCCATTTATAACCAGATGCTCGTAAATGATATTAAAATGTATAAGTGACACTTTAACTCCCAAAACAATCTAAAATACCTATGTATCATTTTAACTTCCAAAACAACTATGAACGACCAAAAATGACCAAAGATTGTGTTGGGAATGTCCTAGAACTTGCAGTTCGTAAATTTTTTATTAAACATTCTATTTATCAATAAAATATTATTGAGTATCTTATTTCAATAAAGTTTTTTTTTTCATTCTATTAATCCAATAAACATAACTATGACTATAGTATGAATACTTTAATTTTATGTGGTGATATAAACAGGATCAAGTTAATAGTATATAACTTAAATGGTCTATAAGTATATAGATGAAATTAGGTATCTCATCCTGGTAGGTAGTACAAATAATGCGGTCCACAGATCATTCATATAGAGACATGTGAGTGGGGGCATCCTATCAATGAGTTTGCATATAGACTGGATCATGAAATAGTCATTTTTTTTTCTTTATAACGACCATTTACTATTAAAACTGACTATTTCAAATTAAAGTAACCTAGGATAACTCGAACTTAATCCTGAGCCAGCTATAAACTCCTGTTTATTCGAGATTATCCTTTGATCTGCATGGGTGAGGGTAGTCCAACAATATTGCTCAATAAGCCTTACATTTTGGGGATAAGACCGGATGGATAGCTGAGGATATAACTCTATAAGATGGAATTCACTCCTACCCATTTTAGGGTTAGCAGATGAGTTGTTCTCTTAAGTGCTGATTCCAGGTCTTGAACAACAGGGACCTGTCCTTCCCATGATGGAGAGGGACATGATTCATAAGTGGTATTATGAATTAAATTGTTCATTAAAGGGTTAGTGGGAACTTAAGGAACAAGATGTATTTATAGGGGTAAAACAGTAATTTTGACCCAACTATAATTACGAACGACCTGTGAAGGATCGATTTACTTATTATGGTTTACATGGACAGAAATATATCTACAGTGAGAAGAGTGCAACTATCGAACTATAGTGGTGTGTCTTGATAGTTAACGAATAGTAATTAATTCGTTAATAGTAATTAATTCGATTAAAGAGTTTAACGAATTAAGTACAGATCGTTGGAGTTCATGATCTATAGGTCAATTAGGTCCCTCTACTAGCTCATAAATTGGAATAACAAACTGAGTATTGAATTGGATGAATTCTAGAATTAGGATTATGAATTTGAAATGTTCAAATCCAATTATTAGGGTTTTCGATTGGTTGTATTTGATACAATTAAAAACATTTAATTTAGTTGAAATTAAATGAAATTGGAGAATCAATTTATATTTAAATTATGATTTAAATATGCAATTGAATCATATTGGTGGAATTGGTATTTTATTAATTTAATATTAAGATATTAAATTAATTTTCTATTAATTAAAAGGTTTAATTAAAATAAAATTAGTTTTATATAAATTAATTTTATAAAAAGAAAATTTAAATAAAATAGTTTTATTTAAAACTAAAATCAAATTTGGAAAATTTGATTTTAGAATCAAAATCCACTATCTCTTCAAAGTGAGAATTCACCATTTTCCATCAAATTCTTCAAGATAGAGTTGCTTTCCATGTAGCTTGATATTCCTGCATAATTTAGTGTATATATATACATGTTGCATGCAGAGAAATTTGGAGAGAATTTCTGGAATTCTAACCAAACTACTGGAAAATTGAAAACCCTCTCAAACCCATCAAAATCCCTCTCTAATTCAGCAAGATTTGAGTGTTTCCACCATATATTCTTTATTGAGCCTTGTAGAGAAGATCTTGGTGGTGGTCTTGTTGAAGTTTCAAGCTCAATCTTGAAGTGATTCTACTGAATTCATGGATTAAGTCTTCAAAGGTAAGTTTTGCTTCAAACCCTCTTTGAACTTCTTTCGAATAACATGTTTAAAACTCAAATTAAGAGTAGTTAGAATGCTTATTGATTCTGATTTATTTCGCTGCATGTTAGATTACTCCTTCAGATTGACTATAACCAAAATTTTCTTATACAAGCCCATGGTCCCTATCATGAAATAGAGGGACCTTATCTATAAAAAAAAAAGTTCCCTCATTGTGAAGCCCAAGTAGATGCAAATCATGGCAAAGGGGTTTAGACAAAACAAATTGGTGAGTTGTTTTCCATGTCAATATGCAGCTAATATTTCAATTGTTCATGTTAGGTGAAAATTTAAATTTCAAAATAAGAGGGAACCAACATTTGTTGAAGAATCCCACATTAGAAAATTTTGATTTGGAAGCTTTCTTGTACTCCAACCTTGGATTTTGGGTTTGGGCCCCAAGGGGTACCTATGTTTTGGATGGAGTGAGGAAATAGACCAATTAGGTTCGGAAGAAAAACTTGGTCCGCCGTGGCAGGTTTTTCTTTTTAGGCTGTTTTTATCCTGGGGACGACATGACAATATTCATGACCTATTTGCACACTTGGACAGAGCCGCGGAACGTCTTAAAGATTGCAAGCTCCGCGACTCAACCTATAACGAGCTTTTGTGTTGCAGGTTTTAATCTTTGCTCGATCGCTGTGACCTGACCGTTTGCTACTGTCCTATTTGTCGTCTGAAGGTCTTGCCGTTTCCAACCGTTCATATTAAATGAAGTATTCAAAATGAGATTTCTTCAAGCTAACAATGGTTTCGCTTACTTATTTGGATGTTCCTTTACAATTAAAAATACATTATTAATAGAAGAAAACAAATTGAAATGTCTCATATTTTGTATTCATCCATCTTGTCTTCTATACTGGACAAACTAAAATGAAAAGCCAAAAGAGAGGGAAACTACACAGAGAAAAATGTGGAAAGTGAAAAATAATAAGCAATTTATGGAATCAAATACAAAGGCAAATAGAAAACAACACAGAATCAAAATTTCAACTTTTTAATTACTTGCCTAAACGTTTCCTCCTAAATATTTGTATGATACCTAAACTCCTTTTTAGCTTAATTGTATGGATTACTCTACCAGAGCAGAAAATGAAGAGTTAGAGTAAAATAAAAGCCAACAATATTAGCACAAAAGAAAACTTTTGTAATGTTTAAGTTAAGAAGACATGGATACATATGCTAACTTTGCTAATGACAAACTTGATGGTTTTGTGCTTTGTTTTGTGAGTCTTCAAATGGCCAAATTAAAAGAATCTTGAGATCCCAAATCTTTAGTTGCATAATTATGTGCGATTTCAATTTAGTCAATGTGCGGGTAAGAACTGAAATTAAGAAAAATTAGAGAAAGAAACCTTAAGAGGAAGATGAAATTTCTGTTCTTTGAGAGAGAGAGAATTACAATTATGGAAAATGGTGGTGAAAATCGAGAAGAAGAATGGTATGAAGAGATACCTAATTTTAGACGATGGCAAACGATGATGAAGGAGATGCTTGTTAATGGCGGTTCGAGAAAAGACGAAGAAAATATTAATGTATTGAAAATAAACAAAGGAAAAAATTTAGATGCACTTACATACTATAATAAAGGTAAAATCGAGTTAAATTATATAAGAATTAAAGAAACTAAAGAGACCAACATAATGTCAACACATTGTAAATGTAATATGCCAATCTAAATCAAATAAACACACGGTAACTATTGCGTCAAAATCCAACTAAATATAAGATATCAATCATGATTCAATTCTTTCCAATGGTCTCTAATTAATATTTAATACTATGAAATGAGTTTTTTCCTCATGTCATCAGATTAGAGTAATTCAGATAGATTAAAAATTATGAAAAATGAGGACAAAAAAAAAAAAACAAAAAAACAAAAAAACAAAAAAATTGCCAAGACAAGCCCACATGACCAGATAACTAATCTAAATCTATAAATCAAATGCTTTGCAACAAGATTGGCACCATTGAAACCATTGATCAAATTTCAAGTTGAGTCTCTTAAACTTCGAAATTTGTGTGAAATTAAACTTATATGTGAAAGACATATTAGGCAAGATCTAAATCAAAGTGGGGTATCACAAATTAATAATGTATGAAGATGTAACCAATAGTTGAAGCCATAAAAGTGCAAATCAGATAATGTATTTTCATAAAACAGGCCTCAGAAGCAAAAGTTTTCACATTTAGTAGTAAAAATAGAAAGACTACGGAACAAAAAGAAGAACGATAACAAAAGATTCAATAGGAGAAAAACTTAAATCATAAAAACCTTAAACTTGGTGTGTTCTAGTTTACTCTTCCTTAGAAACATTTTCACCACTCTTGTTATTGTCTTTGCGTATCTCCAGTTCCTAAGGACTTCGATTCCATCTAAACTCAAATTGACGAGACAAAGAAATCTAAAAATTTTGGGTTAAAAAGAAATCTAGAAATTTTGGGTGATAGAATTTCAGAGAAAACGTGGAGACACCATGAATGTGCAGTGATATTGGAGACGATCGGAGACATGGAAACGTGGTAGATATGGAGAAACAGAGAGAATCTAGATGAAGAAGATGAAACAGATGAACAACTTAAGAGAGAATAGTAGATATGGAGAGAGAATAAAAATGAAATCTGAGAGATTTTGTGTGAAGGCTTAACATAACGAGGAAAAACCTAAAAAAAAGCATTTCTTTGCAAGACTTTTGCGCGCTTTCATTTTGCATGGTTCCCTTTTATTTTTTATAGCGTGTTATAAGACATGCTACGGTCAGATGCTATTAAATGGTACATTTATTGTAGTGCATCCTAAAACACCGCTGAGATAACTCTAGGACCTAGAGCACCATCCAAGAAAGTACCCAATATCCATCTTACAGGTTGGATGGGTCAATTTGCGGGCATCTTACATAGACACCTGTGAGAAGCTCAGACCTTACTTTGAGTCGACTGACAGGGTCATTGAAATAGCACATGATAGAAGAAAATATACTCCTAAGTCGAGCTTAGAATGTTTAGCTCATAACAAGTAGTCAAATCTCGAGATCCAACATGAGAGTGAAGCCTAATCTTATGGGTGATTTTAGACTGAATGATATAATTGACATTTAGAATCGAACAGATCAAGAAGAAGTATGATACGAGCCAAAGTAGAAATTGAGGACCAAAATAGGCCAAGGAAGAGAGAGGTGGCTTAGGTCATGCCCAAGCCTGGCCTAAGCCATCGTGCTCGACCTTGACCAAGGCCAAGGCCGAGCTTTGTCAAATGCCTAATGATGCATGTCCTGACCCGAGATATGGCTCAAACAAGATGCTTGACCTTGATCGACCCTAGCCAAACATAAAATCGGGCTCGCCTCTTGGCCCGACAGGTCATCAAATTATTCTAAGGCGATTGTGAAACCCTAGGGAACAACCTAAGTCAACTTTCCTTGTAAATACACCCCATATGGTTCCACATGAGGTGACTTAGAAGTTCTGATTTTTTCTATATATCTAGTTTTCTTATTGACTTAGACATCAGAGCTCTTTTGCTTTATTTTGCAAGTCCTCTCTTCCGTAAATTATATTCACAATTGTTGTCACGTGGGGGCCAAGTATGTTTACCCTTAGTCAAAATTTGGCATCAACGAGTTTTTTTTTTTTTTTTTTTGGTGTCTAATAGTCTATTAAATCTATTGAACATTTAATGATGCATGGATATTTTGAACTTCATAGATTTTTTAGACACAAAATTAAAAAGTTTATAATTTTATTAAATTAGACCCACAAAAGCAACCTCTAATTCAAATTAGTTTTTAAAATTATTTTTTTAAAAGATGATTAGTTTTCAATTGAGAAATTGATTTAATTGTTTAAAATAAAAATAAAAATAAAATGGTGATTTTAATTTTGGAGAACATTTATCGTTATGTTTATATACATATATTTTTTGGCTTTGTCCACTTCATTTAAAAAACTCAACCAACATAGAGTAAAAAATCATGTATATTAATTGTAAAAGGAAAACAAAGAACGGTTTGCATATTCCTTTGCTCTTTTTTTTTTTTTTTTTTTTTTTTTTTTTTTTTTTAAAAAAAAAAGGAAAAAAAGAAGAAAATCCTAATGAAAGGTTTTGATTTTTGAAACATTTATAAAGAGAGGATGGGTAGAAGAAGGAAGGGAAAAAAACAGGGAAAAAATTTATTTTTTTGTTAAAAAAAAAGCTAGTTGGATGAAATAAATGAGCATTGCATTCTTATGGAGGGGAGCATTGTATAAAAAATGGAAGTACAAGGTGGGACATAAAAATATATGCTAGAAATGTGTTTTTTCCTCAAAATATATAAAATATAAACAAAATTATATGATATATCATGTTTGTACAATAAGTCCAAATCCTATTTTAGTCAGATTTAATTCATTTATCTTAAAATTTTCCCAATATTTATCTTCTTAAGAAAGTTAATAATCATCCCCGTTTGTATATTTTACGGTTTATATATAGTTATAACTAATAATCACATTATTACTAAAAAAAAAAAAATAACAAATAAAAAAATATCAAATTATTTATAGAAATAGTAAAACTTCTATTAATATTTATCACATAGTATTAATGATAGAATTCTATCGTTCTATCACTGATAGATACTGATAGACTTCTTTCAACCTCTATCAATATCTATAAAAAATATTAAATTTTGCTATTTTGTATAAACAATTTTTCTTATTTTTTTTATTTTTGAAAATTCTTTAAAAAAATCACATCAATAAGTTAACCATATAAGTATTTAAAATCATGTTATTCAATCACTTATACAATTGTGATAGCAAAATATCAACCATTGTTTTGAGTATTGAAACTAAAAGTGACTACTTTAACAGTTCAAAAACAAAAATCTAATTTACCCTAAAATTATAAGCTAAGATAGATATGTTAACGCTTTTCGTTTCTTAGACCTAATCATTATGACCCGTTGTCTTTTTTTTTTTACATCATATTTATACTTTTTAGTAATAGGACAAAATACATTCTTGGTTCTCAAATTTAAATTTAATTTTTATTTTGGACTCTTTTGATCCTTATAATTTGAATTTAATTTATTGCTATTTGGTTGATCTTGAAGTTTCAAAAGTGATATGTTTGATCTCGATATTTGAATTTGATTTATAATTAGTCTTTAATGTTTGAAATTGGTTTTGATTTAAACAAATCTAAATAAATATGGTGGATCGACAATTGACCTAATCTGAAATTAAGATGTAACAATTAACATATTCCTAACTAACTAAATATATAGATATATATATATATATATTTGGTGTTTATCCTCACATAGTACACACAAATTTTAAGTTTTGAAAATTAAACATGTCATTTTTTAAATTTCAAAAATCAAAAGAAAGCTAATACAAACTATAGAGATTGCGATTAAATAACCAAATAAAAACTAAATTTCAGTCCCAATAAAAAAAATCTTACATAATAAAAAGGGCAGTTGCAACTTTAATAATAAAAAAATTGAAAATTGAGCGCGTGTCTTTAAGTTTTACTTTTTTGTAAATATGTCAAAAAACTTCTGTCTACAAATTTGATTGCTATCAGATTTCTATGTGATTGTTATCTGATTTTTATATGATTGTCATACCTGCAATTACAAAAAAGTTGAAGTCATGAATTTGGTTTCTTAAAATGAATTTGCCATACAATGTAATTTCCCTAATTAAAAAATAAACAAACAAACTCGCTATCCTCAACATATCAACTAATTTCACTAAATATTTCATTAATAACACCCAATGAGACCATTTTTTTTAAAAAAATGTTTTTTTATTATTTTATTTGTTCTTCCTCTCACCTTCACAAGTTAACAATGGAAGATGTAATTCGAGAGAGAGAAAGGAGAGAGAAAGCAATGAATTATAAATAATTAGTAAATATTATTATTATCTCACTTCTTCTCTGTGACCATACAATCTTTCTGAAAATTAACACTACTCTTCAATTTCCAGACAGTTAGCCCTTTTTTCTTTTTCTTTTTCTTTTTTTTTTTTCTGACATGTTATATATTAAGTTAACTACAGTTAATAAAACCAAATTGTTGGTTATTATTAAACTAATATACAGTTATGAATCATGTCTTTTTCTCACATTACATTTGTTTTCTTGTTAGATTTCCTCTCAAAGTGTTAGTTTAATGTTATTCCATTTTTTTAATCAATAATCCCATACATGTCATGTGGACAAAAAACCTTTAAATCTTACTATTGGAATTAATTTGTCTCTAATATCTAGCTCAAATATAAATTTAGTTTATAATTGCTTGTTATGGTTAATTTGAACTAAGAATTTTAAATCTTTATGTCTCTTATGATTCATTTTAATTTCAATTAAATGACTTTTTGCTTAACTTAGCAACTTAAATATTGAAATGAACAAATGATGATATGACATATAAATATGCCAAATAAATAAAACATTACTGAATAAAAGGCTTTTCTAATCTTATATAACTTGCTCTTTTGTTATGAACTATTTCTCATTTTTTAAATTGATATGTCATGTCAATTTATTTAAGATTAGTGTTACTTACAATGTATGCTGTAGCTAAAATCAAAGAATTTTTTAAATGATTTAGGTATTAGTTTCATCATGTTTTTAAGTTTTATCTATTTTAGCCTTTATATTTTTTAAATATTTAATTTGATTTTTCTTCCTCTTAAAAACGACTCTTTTGATTCTTCGTTTTTTAAAATCTTACTTCCAACCACACTCTCTATAACTTTCTTGAAATATAATAATAATTTCGCATTAAAGAATTTTCATGATGATGTACACATTTTATATTAAAATTTGTAAATATGAATCAAAATTGTAACTTTTTGAAAGTTTAGAGAATGAAAACAAATGTTTAAAAAGAATAAGGACTAAATTGAAAATACGAAGAACCCAAATGAATCAAAATTAAAAGTTCATGAACAAACGTATAATTTAAAGGTTAAATTACAAGTTTAGTTTTCAAGTTTTGTTATTTAGTCCTTAAAAACTTTTGATTCTTGTCTAATAAGTCATCAACAAATTTAACATCATTAAAAATTAATTATTCTAGTTAGTATAACTTAAAATTTTATGTCCAGTAAATTTGTGAATTTTAAAAAATTCGAAATCTCAATAACAAAGATCTATTTGATAACCATTTTACTTTTTTAGTTTTAGTTTTTTAATATTATATTTACTTTCTTACTTTTTTTTATAGTAGGTTTCATATTTTCTATCTAAACAATTGAATACATAGTCAAATTTCAAAAAATATAAACAATTTTTTTAATTTAAACTTAACTTAATTTTTTAAAATACTGGAGCAATCAAAGAGGAAAAGTAATCTTTATAAGTTTAATTTTGAATAAGAAAATACAAAAATGCAAATAGTTATTGAATAGAGTATAAATTTAAAATTTTAATAGTTTAGGGACAAAATTTTATACGGTTGAGATACTAATTATATTTTAATTACATATTAACCTCGATTTTGCTGCCTTGATTTTGAATCAGGGAAGTCCTTCTCTCCACATTCCCCTCTCTGTTTCTCTCTCTCTTTGTCACTCACACAGTTTCTTTTGCTCTGTTCTATTTGTGTCAACTTCCACACTTATCTTTTCTCCACTGAAAGTTGAAATTTCTTCAACTTGGGCTTTACTGAAAATCCATACCTTAAACCCAAAACAAGAATTCTCGATTTGATTCCCCCATTTTAGCTTTCGTTTTCTCTTTTGCAGAGCTACTGCCACTTCCATGGCTCAAAAGCACTTACACGAGCTTTTGAAAGAGGATCAAGAGCCCTTTCTTCTCACCAATTTTATTGCCGACAGACGCTCCCTTCTCAAACGCCCTTCTCTCAAATCCCATTTCCATCTCAATAACCCAAAACCCATTTCCCATTCCTCTGATTTTCCGGCTAAATTTTGCAGGAGCGCTTGTTTTTTCTCTTTTAATCACTCCCCTGATCTCATTAACTCATCCCCGCTCTTTGGGTTTCAGTCTCCGGTTAAAACCCCTTGTCGAAACCCCAATCCCATTTTCCTTCATGTTCCGGCTAGAACGGCTGGACTTCTTTTGGAAGCTGCTCTGAGGATTCAGAAACAGTCAACGGTTGCGAGATCCAAATCCCTTGGGAAATCGAATGGGTTGGGAGTTTTGGGTTCTTTTCTTAAGCGTTTGACTCATCGGGGCCGTGCTCGGAAGCGAGAGATCGACGGAGATGGTCGGAAAAATGACCCCCGCGATGGCCCGCCATTGCCGGCGAAAATGGCGATTGAGGAGAACGAGAACGAGAACGACTCTGTTTCTCGGCTAAGTAATGTAACAGGCTTTGATTTCTGTGACAGTAATTTATGCGATAGCCCTTTTCGATTTGTGCTTCAATCGAGCCCTTCCCCCGGTCACCAGACGCCGGAGCTCGCTTCGCCAGCGTCTTCTCCGGCTCGTCTAGACCATCAGGTTTTACTTATTTTTATTACTGTTTTTGGGTTTCATCTTTCAACGTCTTGGCGTAGAAATTGCATTTTTATTAACTGGGTTTCACCGGCAAAAACCAACTGTCGGCAGTGTTATGTAAATTCTCTGAATTTACCGCCGGAATGTTGCCGTTTCAGGCGTCAAAACACGTCAACCCCACCAAAAGGACTCTGAATTTTGACGAACAAACTGATAAATCTCTCATTTTCAATTCCACGCTTTCCTTTTTCCCGGAAAATTATGACCCTCCAAGAAAAAGACAAACCCCCTTTTGTATTTTCCTTTGTATTCCGACCCTCTTCTTACAATTAAAAATTTTCTCTTTTGGCCTTGACTTCATTATAATAATTAGTAGAAGAGAAAAAAAAGGGGGAAAAAAACCCCAGTAAAGTGAAGATGTGTAAATCAACAACTTTATAAAACCAACTAAATTAAAGATCCCATTTCACATTCATTTTCTTTTGTTAGTTTGTGAACTTTTCTTTGCCTTGTTTCCACACAAATTTACAGGCCAATGATGTAGAGGGCTTGAAAAAATTGCCGGTCGAGGATGAGGAGGAAGAGAAAGAACAGAGCAGTCCCGTGTCGGTATTGGATCCTCCGTTCGAGGACGATGATGAAGGACATTACGAGGATGGTGAAGATGAGGATGATTACAATTTGGAACGTAGCTTCGCCATTGTACAACGTATGTAAGCATGATTCAACCCAACTGCTAATCTTCTAAAGGAAACATATTAATTTTGTTTTTCTGTATCAATTCGAGTTTGTTGTGCGGTCGTTATCGATGGCATTTGCATTTAGGTACTGTCTAACTTTATATTTGTTACTGATACAAATGTATGTATGTTACACTCTATAGAAATAGTTAATAGAGCTTCACAACTCATAAGCTTATTGCTGTGCTAAGATATAAACAATTGTATCTTTGGTGGGTTCCATTGGGAAGATTTGAATTATCAGAGGGGTAGAGGTGAAACCAAGACAAACTTTTGAATTTAGGTAAATCTGTACTAGAATAAAGGGAAAGAGGGGGAAAATGTTTGACGATGACATCACGAGAAATTTCAGCACAAAGGTATTGTTGAGAACTCGTTTTCGGTCTGGATGGCCTCTTCTGTTGGAGAAATGTTTTGGAAGTCTGGCCCTTTTCTTTATCTTGTTCTTCAAAACTTCAAATCTGTCCCACATTTTGCTGTAAGAGAGGTGCTATAATTGTGGGAGTCCTCTTCAATTTATTAGACTGTTCAATCATTGAACCAATTTATTCATTGTCTTCAAATGCCATCATCCCTGTCTGTACTTCAGAACAAGGTCCCCCCTCTCCCGCCCTGCTCGTCCGATTTTCATTTTTACTGTTTGAGTATTCAATAGGCATTTTGAAGCATATCAGTGACTATTCTGTGATTCTGTGAGTGCATGTTAATGAGTTGTTTTAGTCACTAGGCATATGCATTTCATCAGTAAAAGTTGACTTTGTTGCATTGTCTACTAATTATCTTGTACTTCTTAGCTATGAAATAGCTAAACTGTCTAGTTCATCCTTTTTCATTTGACATATGATTGCATTTGAGCTTGAGATTCCAAATGATACTCTTTGCATTGCCACTTCTTCATTCTCTTTCTGAATTTACTGCTCTGCTCTTTACTGGAGATGAAACACTTGGTGGAATTTCAAAGTTTGAAGACCGAAAAGATGTCTGTCTGTCTGCAATTAAAAGGACTTTGACAATAATAATAACCACATAAAATTTTCTACCTCGTTAGTACATTTCAGTTGCTTGAACTTGGTCGAAAATTTTCCATGAATTATCGTAATAGTCGTGGCCCTACTTGTTTTTTGTACAGTCAAAATGGCATAAATGTCGAATTTTCGATCAAGATTTCAAATTTTCTTTTCACCTTCCAGGATTTAAACTTCCACTGTACTTGAAGTTGAAGTAAAAAAGGCATATTTTCATGATGAATTTAAATTTAATTCTGATCTGTTTGTGTCATATTTGTCATTCTTTTCAGAGGCGAAACATCAGCTACTGAAAAAACTTCGACGATTCGAGAGGCTAGCAGAACTAGACCCAGTAGAACTTGAGACATTTTTATTAAAAGACGAGGACGAGGACGAAGACGAGGATGACGATGACATTGATCATCTCAAGGAAGAAGAAGACTACAAAAAGGACATCAAAGAACACGACATAGAGGCCAATGACAGTTCAAGGTTCCAAATTCCTCACCGACCCGCCAGAGATATGACGACACTTGTCTGCAATCTCGTTACTGAGGAAGAGAGAGACTTAGTTGTGATCGAGAAGAGAGAAGAGATGATGAAGGGAATGTACGTGAGATCAGATTTGTGGAAACGAGTGGACTCGAACGCTATCAACGTGATGGTGGGGCAAGACTTGAAAGAAGAGGTTGATGGGTGGAAGAGAAATAAGGAGCAGAGAAGAGAAATAGCCATAGAAATAGAGGTTGCAATCTTCAGCTTGCTGGTGGAGGAAATGCAACCTGAACTACATTAACTGCAATTGAGTGAGTCCACAAAAACAATATTTTAAGTTTCCACAAAAATAATCTCTAGATTTTTAATTACTTTTAGGAATATATAATCTGACTTTAAGAGCATAGGTTTAAGTTTAACACCTCTTAAGTAGAAAGATTAGGATGAAAGGGACATCACTATGATTTGTAAATTCATTATCCCTCCATATATTATCATCTTCAATTTTAATTTTTGAAATGCCCATTTCCCCCCTTCTTCTCCTCCATATTATATAAAATGAAGTCCATTTTTGTGCTTTGGAAAACATAATTTGAAAAGGACATGTCAGTTAAAAAGTGAAGAGATGGTTAATGGCAGCTCCTGCTTGTCGATTTTGTTAGCAGGTTTTCCTTACTTTGATGCCATTCTAATTCTGACAAAAAGTTAGTGTATGCCATTCAATGCAGCTCCATCAAGTAGTGTGAATGAATGGCATTCATGTCTTTTTCAAAAAAGAAACAATAATAATATGAAAAAAAAAAGTAATATTAGAGTTTTGAAAATTTACGTTCGGTGGGAGACAACGATTATAATTCTACGAAACGACTGATTAACCTTTTGTTGTTTATTGACTTTGTGTTTGAGGATGTTCTTGTTGCATGTAAAGAAAATTTAAGTACTTCTCAAACTCCATTGATTGATGGTAGTCAATTCTTGTTTTGAGTACAACAATTGTAGGAATGATCGAATCTTTAGAGTGGAAGGTCATGTCAATTATCGTTTAACTAAGTTAACTTTAGTATTTTTAAAGATCATGTCAACCATAACTGTAAGATGAATTGATTTGTTGTTTAAGGAAATACTATGACAGTAGTAATGTAGTGTAACATTTGTGTTTCCTTTTTTGTAAGAGTGGTGTTACGGTTAATGCTATTCAGTTTTCATGTTGCTTTACTAAAAAAGGACAGAGATATTTGCCTTATTGGAAGAAGATATGGGAATTGAGATAATGCCTTTAATTGCTTTAATGATATATTGATTTAGGTAAGAATAGAGAGTGTTTGGGATTATTATTTTATTATATATTTATTTTGTATATAAGGAAAGAGCCTTTGAAATAAAATCACTTTTTCTTAATTTAGAAAATTTAGTTTCAAAAAAAAAAAAAAAATCTACTTGTCTGATAATATATAAAAATAAAATTGATTTGAAACATGTTTTTATGTTTTGAAAAAACACTTGGAGAAATGATGATTCGTAAAGTAACTAATAAGGGTTGAACTGAAAATTAACTTCAAAATATGTGGTAATAAAAAAAATTATAATTAGGAAAATCACTCCTTCAAAAGAAAAAAAAGGTAAAGTAAAATCGCTTTTGAATAATATAAAAAGCTTGCACACAAAGACGAAGAAAAAAAAAAGAAAAAAAAAAGAAAAGGAAAAAAGAAAAAAAAAAGAAAAGGAAAAAAGAAAAAAAGATAGAGAATAGTGCTTAGCTACCATATCAGGATTGAAGTTTATTAATTTTACAAAATTTTTTATATATATTAAAAATTTATAAATTAGGGACCGCTTGTTTCGTGGGAATCCAAAATTCCTATGGAATGACATCTAGATTACCACATTTATTTTGTTATAATGTAAAATGGCTTGGCATATAAAAATTCCCGGACATCCTAAGATATCCTTATGGAAGGCATCTCGGGAATTTTGGATGCCCCTAAAATATGGAATTTTAAGATTTCTGTGATGAGGGCATCATCTTTTTATTTTTTTTCTTCATATATTTATATATATAACTCTTCTTTATTTTCATTTCATAATTAAAATATTTTTTAGAATGAAATTCAAATTCAATTTTAAATTAAAGTTTATTTTATAGAAAATCTTAAATTAATATATATTATTTTGTTGAGAAGAAAAACAAAAAATAATAAAACTATATTAATTTAAAAGAAATTGAAATTAATAAACACAAATATGTTATATAGGTTTACATTATATTAATTAAGTTAGTGAAGGATCAAAATGACATTTTTGGAACATGATGTGAATAAGACATTCTTAAGTAGAAATCATACAAAACATACACAATTATCTTAGAATATTCTTAAATATCTTCAAAAATATTCCTATAAAACAACATGGTTATTTAAGAATGTTGGACATATGTAATTCCAGATATCTATAATTTTGGGCATCTAAAGATTTCGGTTATCTACATTCCAAGAAAACAAACAACCCCTTAAAGCTAAATTACAAGGTTAGTTCTAAACTTTCAACTTTGATTCTATTTAGTCTCTAAACTTTAAAAATAGCAAATAAGCCTATAAAACATTTATGAATTTTAAAATTATTTAATAGGTCCTTAAATTTTCAATCTTGTGTCAATAAATATCTATATTTTCAATTTCATGTCTAATAAGTTATTGATCTATTCAACAATTTTTAAAATTATTGGATGTAATGGACATAAAATTAAAAGTTTAAGATCTCATTGGACAACAAATTCAATTCATATATATGAGATAAGTTAATTTTATTTTACTTTTTTTAACATGTTAACAATTAATGGACATAAAATCGAGAGTTTAGTGACTTATTAGACACCTTTAAAGTTTGTAGATCTATTAAACACACAATTAAAAGTTTTAGGTTATATTACATTTTTTTTTTTAAATCCATTGGCTTGACTAAAAATATATAAAAATATATAAATATACTATGGATATAAATAGAAAGAAAACTCATCACCATCTTCTTTTAAAATCAAGTTATTCTTGGAAAGACTTCAACTTCTTTTTTTCATTATCAAGTTTCTTCTTCTTCTTTTTTTTTTTTTTAGAGATAGTTACAAATATATCAATCAAATCTAGAGTATTAGGAATGTAACACAATTAAAAGAATTTACATATATAACAAAATTAAATATAACTCTTGGAATTTATTAATGATAGACTATATCGCTAAAGAAGTCTATCATCGATAAAGTCTATTACTTATAGGAGTCTATCACTAATAAATTTTGTTATATTTATAATTTTTTTAAAATATTTCTATACACTTAATTATTAGTCCTAAAGTTGCCATCCATTGCATTTTTTTTTAAGCTGTATTCACAATTTCTCTACCATGAAAGCCCAAGAACTTGAATTTATTGGGCCTTTTCAACATTAGCCATAGGTTCCATTTGTTTCAGTCCACATTCTTTCAGACTTCAGACTCCTAGTTCTTTTGGTATTTCTTTCTTTTCATTGCACAAACATTTATCTTGGTTTTGCTAATCTACCTCTCCAAAATATTCTTGTAATTAATTCTACCCAAGTTTTGTAAACAAACTTTTAATTAAAAAAATATATATTTTTCTTTTTTCTAATTTGGGCATAAATAGTTTTTGGTTAAATTATCAATTTCATCCCAATTATTTGAGATTGTATCAATTTGATCTCCATAAATTTGAAAGTTTTAATTAATCCTACTTAAAAATCCAATTATTCTCAATTGTTCTTCACTCATTCCCAGCTAAATAGAAAAAATTAAGCCATTAGTAATTTATAATGACCGTATAAAAATGCTGCATATTTATTATTTAATTTGACAACACCACAAAATGACTGGTAGAATTTAAGTAAATTATGAGAATTAAATTGAAACTAACCTGATAGAGTTTAGAAATTTAATAGGGCTTTTTTTTTTTTTTTTTTAACAAAAAAAATTTTAACATGATAAATTTTTAATATATATTATATATATATATTGTTTGTTTGTGAACACCAAACAATAAAAACACGGGAAATAAAGGATTTTTTTTGAAAAGACGTGTCGACATGTCAAATTACCACAATGTCCCTCTACCCAAGAAGTTTATGGTTGAAAAACTTTGAAGTGTCACCATTTTTTTTTTCCAAACACCAATTATTGGTTTTGGTTATATATAATTATTTTATACACATGAATCAGGTAAAGGTTCTCTTTTGTTTTTCTTTTTTGGGTTTTAAAACCAATTTAGTTCCGGTGATTACAAATATAACAATTCGATCCACAAAATTTTGATATAGCTCTCTGAATCTATTAATGATAGACTATATCATCGATAGAAGTCTATTAACAATGGAGTCTATTATTGATAGATTTTGCTATATAATTTGTAATTCTTTAAGAACATTGCTATACATTTAATTATTATTCCTAGAAGTGCCATCCATTACAAATATCTTTCATAAAATTGCTTCTATTCTTCGTTATAATTCATTATCAAATTAAATACCCAATAACTTTATGATATAATTAACATATACACAATAAGGCAAGATCATAGGTAGGGATAAGGGCTTCTTCTACTTTACAATCGAAGAAACCTTAAAATAATGAGCTCTACAAATTCCAACAATACTAAAATTGAAGTGTGTAAAGACAATTGAATAAAAACAACTTGAAGTTATTGAGTCCAACTTGGTAAATTAATTTTTTAAAATAATAGTCCCCACATTTTCAATTGAGTGTCAATTTCACATTTTTTTTTTTATTAATATTTTATATGAGATGTCAATTATTTCACACTCGCGACATAATTCTTCGTAAAGGAAACCATGTTTATATTATGGGTCACGTGAGAATTCATTTAAATATTAACACAAAAACTATATCTTTAATTATGTTAGTGATTATTTCCCTAGATTCCCGGTTCTCAATTATACTTTTTGTACCATCGTCACATAAGAAATTTTGTATAGGTTTTGTAATTTTGTAAGATTATCAACTTCTAAATTCGAATAAAAATTCACACAAACATAGTAATTTAGAGTGGTAAATTATGAAAGAAATGACTAAAATAAATATAATTCTACCGATATATAGTATGTATTAAGGATCTAGAGGTTTGTGAATATCACACCTATATACTGTACTTAAAAAAAGAAATTGAAGGGAGCTCAAATAATAAAATAAAAGTACTTTCGTTCTTATATAGTCATTAGTGCTTGATCTCAAAATACACTTAGATGCCATAAAAATATGATCATTTAAAAAAAAAAAAAAAATTCTTCTTAAAGTTCATTGTAAATGGATGTACTTGAGACTCTAAAATTTTAAATCAATATATTGGAAAAGACATTACATTTCGGATATGTTCCTGCAGTAACAATATTGAGAGAAATATTTTAAAAGTATTTTGTGCTCTTCTCGTGGCTGAATGAAATAACAAGTTATTGCTTAAAAAAATCATGAATCTCGATCAACTGGAACAACACTAATCCCTAAAGTGAATGTTGTGAATTTTAATAATCGTGGATGAAAAATCATGAATCTCGACCAACTGGAACAACACCATTCTCTGAAGTGAATGCTGTAAATTTTAGTAATCTAGTCAAGATCGTGGTCATGGTCGAGGTTGTGATTGTGGTAAAGGAAAAAATAATAATTATTTTTGTGGGTTGTTCTAATCATTGAAATTTCAAAAAAACCACACGAAATGATGATTATAAATGAAAAGCTACACAAGATAATACTTCATAAAAATAGAAAATGTGGAAGCTAATTTTGCATACCAGGATAATGATATATTTGATCCATCTCATATGACAAGTTTGGATGTGGCGGACTTCTTCGAATCTCTTGAAGAGAAAATTAGCACCAATGATTGTATGGCAAGGATTTCTTTTGATTTTAAGAATATTTAGTATTAATGTTGTCTGTTTCCCCCCTTATTTTCATTTTTTTTCTTTCTTACTTACTGTTAACTTTTGTGTATTTCAAGTTTTGTTGTTGTTGTTTTTTTTTTTTTTTTTTTTTTAATATTGTAATTATTTTCTTTAATAAAGAAGCATGAACAATTTTCGTATGTTGAGTAACTAAAAAATGAGTAAAGAAGATCTATATCTGGCAGATAGTGTAACTATACATACAATACTTATAAGTAAAAAATATTTTTCCAAACTGACAGTGCTAGAAGAAAAAATAAATACAATATCAGGTTCTGCAAACCTAATTGAAGGGTTTAAAAAAGTAAATATTATTTTTCCTAGAGGAACAAAATTTACAATTAATAATGCATTATTCTATAATCAATTAAAGAGAAATTTACTTGGTTTTAAATATATACATTGCAATGATTATCATATTGAGACCGATAGAAAGAAATATGAAGTATCTTTATATCATATTTACTGTCTCATATGAAAAACATATACTAGAAGAGTTGTCTGCTTTATCTTTTGGAATTAAATTATTATACTCATATACGAGTAATTGAAACATATGCAATAATGAACTTGGAGTTCATGAATCCATACATATTTACAATTTAGCATGACAAATTAGGTCATCCAAAGTCTATAGTGATGAGAAGAATTATTGAGAATTCAAATGGACACTCATTGAAGAGCCATAAGATTCTTCAATCTAATGAATTATCATGTGATGCTTACTCTCAAGGAAAATTGATAATTAGACCATCACAAGCTAAAATAGAAATTGAATGACCTGCATTTTTAGAACGAATTCATGGTGATATATGTGGATCTATTAACCTACCAAGTGGATCATTTAGATATTTTATAGTATTAATAGACACATCCAATAGATGCTCACACGTGTATTTATTATTAGGTCGAAATCTTGCATTTGCAAGATTACTTGCTCAAATAATTACGTTAAGAGCACAATTTTCTGATTATACAATTAAGAACATTTTTCTTGATAATGCTGGTGAATTTACATCCCAAGCTTTTGATAATTATTGTTTGTCAATTGGGATAAGTGTCGAATATCCTGTATCTCATGTTCATACACAAAATAGTTTAGTAGAATCATTCATAAAACGTTTTTAATTAATCGCTAGACTATTGCTTATGAGAGCTAAGTTTCCTACATCTTTATGGTGACATACTATTTTAAATACAACATCACTTGTATGTATTTAGGCCAGTAGCTTATCATAAGTACTTGCCATTACAATTAGCTAATAGTCATGAACATATATTTTCCATCTGAGAATTTTTTGATGTGCAATATATGTTCCAATTCCTCCACCACAACATACAAGATGGGTCCTCAAAGCTAGTTAGGAATATATGTTGGATGTGATTCCTCATCAATTATTAAATGTCTTGAACCCTTGATGGATGATGTATTTACTGCACGATTTGTTGATTGTCATTTTAATGAGACAAATTTTCTAACATTAGGGGGAGGAATTAAGAAGCTGGAAAACGAAATTACATGGATTGCATCGTTATTGTCTCATTTAGATACCCGTACAGATCAATGTGAACTTGAAGTTAAGAAGATAATTCATTTTCATATAGCAAATCAATTATCAGATGCATTTATAGATGCAAAGAAAGTAACTAAATCACACATACTAGCTATAAATGTTTCGGCGAAAATTGATATATCCCAACATAGCAAGTTGTCACTAATGAGTTTGGAAAATACTATAAACGTGGTAGACCTGGGTTCCAAAGATAAAAATCCTCGAAAAATAAAAATAATTAATAGTTAGGAAGACTTGGTTGGAGATGTAAATACCCATGAAGAAATTCATGACATGACTAGTGAGGAAGATGAAATACGTAAAATAATAATGATATTTCAATAAACTATGTCATGATAGGAAGAGGATGGAATCAAACTAATTTAGTTATTGACAATATTTTTACGTATAATGTTGTTATTGGTATTATATCTGAAAATGAGGATTCAGAATAAATTCTATTGAAGAATGTCAACATAGAAAAGATTGGCTTCAGTGAAAATAAGTAATCAAGGAAAAATTAAACTCACTTTCAAAACATAAAGTTTTTGAACCAATAGTCTGAACAACGAAAGGTGTTAAATATGTGGGATACAAATGGGTATTTGTGAGGGAAAGATATGAAGCTAATGAGGTCACAAGATATAAAGCAAGACTAGTTGCATAAAGTTTTTTACAAAGACCTGGTATTGATGATTAACGTATTCTCCGGTGCTGGATGCAATTACATTAGATATTTAATTCGTCTGACTGTGTATGAAAATCTGGACATGCATCTTATGGATGTAGTCACAACATATTTATATGGATATCTTGGTAATGATATTTATATGAGAATCCCAAAAGGATTTAAGGTACCTGAATCATATAAATCAAATTCCTAGGAATTGTATTCAATAAAGTTACAAAAATCACTATATGGATTAAAACAATTAGGACGGATGTGGTACAATTGCCTGAGTGGATATTTCTTGAAAGAATGACATCAAAATAATCCAATATATCTGTGTGTTTTTATAAAGAAATCATTGTCAGGATTTGCTATTATTGCTGTATATGTTGATGATTTAAATGAATGAAACTCCTGAATAGCTTTCAAAGGCAATAGAATATCTTAAGAAAAAAATTTGAGATGAAAGATCTCGAAAAAAAACAAATTTTTCCTTGGCTTGAAAATTAAGCATTTAGCAAATTGGATATTTGTTCATCAATCAACTTATACAGGAAAAGTTTTGAAAATGTCATATATGGACAAAACACATCCACTAAATATTCCAATGAAAGTCCGCTCATTGGATATAAAGAAAGATATATTTCTGTTGCGATTGGTGTCCTAATTCTCTCAGAGTCTCATAGTTTGTAAGCTTTGTACACATTGTTATTAATAAAATAAGAGTTATTTTATTTGCATTTACTCATATCCAATAAACAAAGATCCGTAGTTATTGTAAGCATGTATATGAGATATACAAGTGAATCATGCCTTAAGTAAAAACCTAAAAGGTCTGTAGTATATGGATTAAGGAGGGATACCTTATCCTGGTGACACTGCGGATACGACCTACTTTGTAGAGGTTTACAAGTATTGTAAACTACTACAGATGGTCTGATCCTGACCATTCATGTGGAGACATGCGAGCGAGGGTGTCCTATATAAAGAGTTTGTATAAGATCGGACCACGAGATGACTAGTCTCTTTATATAACGCCGTTGATAATTGAGACTTACATCTCACTTAAATGATCATAGGTGACATGACCTTAATCTTGAGTGTTTTAGGAACTCCTGCCTTTGAGAGCGGTCATTTGATTAGTATGGGCGAGAGTGGCTAGATTGCCAACTCAACAAGCCTACCTTTTTGGGGATTTGTCTGATTGAGGAGCTGGGAACTCAGTTACACAAGACAGAATTCATTCCTTCCATAAAGCAGGGGTAAGCAAATAGATTGCTCCCTTAAGGGCTGATTCTGGGTCTTGAACATAGTGGCCACATCCGTCTTGAACATAATGGCCACATCCTTACTTTGGAAGAGAGGACCCAGTCATAGTAGGACTATGGCTTATTGTTCATTAGAGGAATCAGTGGTACTTAAGGAGTTAGATGTGACTATAGGGGCAAAACGGTAAATTGGCCCAGCTTTACTTATGAATGATCTGTGAAGGGTTATCGCACTGTTGATTGGTTGATATAAACACATAAATATATCTGTAATGAGAAGAGTGCAGTTGTCAATCTTTAGTGGAGTGCTCAGCAGTTAACGGATGGTAGATCCCGTGATTATAGAATTTAGTCAGTTATTCACGTACCGTTCGAGCTTCAAACTACAGGTCCATAAGACCCTCTTGGTAGCTCAATGGATTTAAGTTAAGAATCAGTTCTTGGGGTTAGTTTAAAGTGTTCAAATTAACAAGAGGAAATTCAATTATATATAATATAATTGGTGTGATGTACTCATACATCAAGTGGAGGAATTAATATAAATATGATTTACATTAAGTACCATAAAATAGAAAAAGAACTATAGTTTGTATGTTTCATGAGATGAAATATTAAAACTATAGATTATAAATATAATATGGTAAGTTGGTTATCATATTTATTTATAATATATTAATTATTTGATAATTAATTTCTCTTTCTCTAATAACCGATTGAGTGGGAGGTTATTGGTGGTTTAATGGTAACCGTGAAGTAAAAGGAAATTTTTTTTCATAAAATTAGATAGTTGCCTCATTGGGAAAGAACTCACAGAGAAAAGCTATTAAGTGAAAGTGTTTCACTAAGCGATAGCTGACAGAGACTAAACGATTGTGGAGCTTTGGCTATACGATAGTTCATCAGATGATCGTAACTAAACAATCGAGTGGTTAAGTCTATATGATAGGCTGCTATTTACTAAAGGATCGAGCACATCATCTATATGATAGACTATGTTATCTCCCACTTGCTCGATCGTCTACACGATCGTAGTCCTCCAGTCACTTCCTCAAGCCAAGATCATACAGAGCCCACAACTCCTAGATTCTCACACTGAGAATACCAAGGTAACCATTGTGGTGATGTTCTCACTCACTTCGTGAATTGAATTTGACTCGATTGGTTTTGAGAAGTTGTTGGTTGTTTGTTGTGTTCGTGCTATTGGTCGTATTGTTCCGATCGTTGCGTTCGTGTTGCTATGTTGGACGCATTGGAGACTGATTGAGGGATTCGTGAAGAATGTTTCTTCAAAGATATGCATACTCTATCCCTTGATTCTCTGGAAGCATGCTGTAATTTCGTTTTGTGCATGACTGTTAGTTTCTGTTCTTATACTTAATTGATTGTATTCACTCAAATTGAATTTGGAACGATCTCTTCCGCTGCTCATGGAAATCCTCATGCTTGATTTCCTTCAATTTTGACCTCGAGATGATAATGAAGAAGTTCTTGGTCCTGAAGTACCATATCTTATTACAATTGGTGCACTTATATATCTTGCTAATAATACAAGACCAGATATTGCATTTTCAGTAAGTTTATTAGCTAGATATAATTCTTCTTCAACAAAAGGATGTTGGAACGGAATTAAGCATATACTCTGTTATCTTCGAGAAACGATCAATATGAGTTTTTTTTTATTTAAAAAAATAAAATTTTAATCTAGTTGGTTATGTAAATTTTGGATATTTATCTGATCCACACAAAGCAAGATCCCAAACAGGTTATCTATTCGCATGTGGAGAAACTGCTATATCACGATGATATATGAAACAGACCATAACGACCATTTCCTCAAATCATGTCGAAATTCTTGCAATTCATGAGGCTAGTCGAGAATATATATGACTAAGATCGATGACTCAGAACATTCATGAAATATGTGGCTTGGCTAAGATCAATGTTGTGCAATGTATTCTCGACTCTAATGTGGCTTGTCTTCTAATGAAAACATCACTTAGCCATACATGTGGCTTGTCTTCTAATATTTACTAAGTGATTTTTTCACGAGGTGGAGTAAATATGTCGTATTCTTTTAGGAGTATATCTTATATGAAATATGTACTCTTTTTCCTTCATTAGGGTTTTTTCCCATTGGATTTTTTCTAGTAAGGTTTTAATAAGACATATTTCATATATATAATGAGTATCTAAGAGGGAGTATTATAAATATTATGATAATAGATGCTCATGCTTAGTGTCTATTGACCATGTGTCATATCCCCATTACTCCAATGTTGTCTATGTGTCTCGAAATTTACACACTATTAGTGGCCCTATAATCCATATCTTACTTGCCAAATTGCCTATAAATAGTGACATTTGGTGGGTTTTGTAAGATATATATAGATTGGTGGACATTCTATGAATTTTGGAGAAAGTGAAAATTTTTTAATTTCCTATTTTCTATAATTTTCTTTATTTATTCTAAATTTAGTTATTTAGTTATTTAATTTTATTTTTTATATATTATTTTAATATTATATTTTTTGATATCCGTATTCCTGTTGTGACTCATTTTCTCTTCAAATTTATAAACATATGACTAAAAAATATATATAGTTGGAAACTTTACACATACATGTTAAATGCATGAGAAAAGATAAATAAAAAAAGTATTTTAAACATACAATAAAGGATTATTTAATTACAAAAAGATGGTTATATCATGAGTTATTTGTGGCTCTGAGATAAGTTTTAAAATATGAAATTAATATATCTGTGAAGTTAGAAACTCTGTGTTTCGAAAGTAGAATTGTTTAGTCTAGACTTAGAAAGTCTATGCGTTGGTGCAAATTTGAATTCTTATGTCAAATGTATATGTTGCAGTTTTTATATAATCTAAAAAAAAAAAATATGATTTTTTGGTAGCTACTTTTATTTACATATATTTTTGTTTAACCCTTCAATTGCATACATATTTTTTAAAATTTTTAAATCTCAATTTGATATGTCAACTTAAAACATTCATATATATTTTACAATTTTTTACACGTATGTAACCATTGTACTTGAGGTCGACAAAATACTTTTATTTCATTCAAACAACAAAATTATAATATACTTCACATTAGTGGAATGTATGAGTGTATAATACACAAGAAGAAAAAGCTCATCAAAGGGTTTAGAGTAGGGTGGACAACTATCTTCAATGGTATAAAACATCTTGGGTAAAACCAAAAGTAAAGCCATGAGAGCTTATGTCCAAAGTAGATAATATAATACCATCGTGGAGATATCTAGAGGTTCATATACTCTAACAAGTTATACCAGAGCGGGTGTAAGGCTTTGACTTTAACCATGTCAATAGAATTGTTGGGTGTCGAACAGAGAAGTGGAGAGTCTCAGAAGATGTAGTCATGGTGGTATCTATCAGTGGGTGAGCTATCGAATAGGAAATGGAATGTTCTTTTTAAAAAAAGTCATTTACATTTGAACCCTTTTTTTAATTATTAAAACTGTTTAAATTAAAAACATAAATGTTTTGGTTACATTTTCTCACAATGTTTTTATACACAAGTTTGTTTAGTTTGGGTATATGGTTAAAGTGTTTCTGTTACTGTTAATATACTATATAAAATGACTATTAAACACTATGAACTAATAATTTTAATTTTGTATTTAGAAAACACTTCACTAGTCGAATTTTTCAAATCTTTTTTTTTTGGTATATGATCAAGTGAGTTGGTTGTTAAAGTTAATCTTTGGAGATGATCAATGAAGTTTATCACCAGAGGTGATCGCCGAAATTGGTTGCCGAAAGTAGTAATGTTTGGATGTATGTCCTAAAGGCTCGTAGTTAATAAGTTATTTAAAATAATGGTTGATTATTTTATATAAGCAATTATCGATTAAGGAAAAATCCAAAATTATTTCATGAGACTTGAATAGTTTGTAGACATATAGGTGGATCATGTTCAAGTAATAACTTAAAGGGTCTATAGTATATGGATAAGGTTTAGTGCCTTATCTTGGTAACATTATGGATACTACTCACTTTATAAATGTTACAATTGTTGTAAAGTGTTACAAATGATTTGATCCAAATCGTTCATATAGAGACATGCGAGTGAGATATCACATACAAAGAGTTTGTATATGACTGGGTCATGAAATATTTAATCTCTCTTTGTAACAGCGTTGGTCGAAGAGATTGATATTTTATAAGATAATCTTGTAATTTGATCTCAATCCTGAATGAGTTATGAACTCCTATCTATGAGAGCAGTCATTTGATTGGTATGGGTGAGAGTGACTCGAGTCACCGATTCAATAAGCCTACTATTTTAGGAATTTGTCCGAGTAGGGAGCTGGGAACATAACTACACAAGATGAAATTCACTCTTTCTACCATTAGGGTAAGTAGAGGAATAGTTTCCTTACGTGCTATTTTTGGATCTTGAACAAAGGGTACCCACCCTCTCACCAACTAAGAGGGACTTGGTTTATGGTAGAACCATAAACATATTGTTCATTCACTATAAAATATGACATTTCATAGCTTTTGATTATAGCATTTTCAAAATAGGCTATGAAATATAAATGGAAAAAAGTGCTAAATATTAAAAACAAAAAATTTGGTCTGGCACCTAAATATTTGGAAAAGAAACCCTTTCTGCCTTCCAAAACCCTTCTTTTATTTCACTTTTTATTTTCTTATTGTTGCCTCCATAATCTCTATCATTGGCAATGGAGAATCCCTCCTTCTTCCCGCATCTCCCTCCCTCCAAAGTCTTTTTAATTCCCGTCGTTCATCTATGATATTTGGTAACAGTAGCACTGCAAGACTGGGGTGGCCACTAAAGCTTGAGGGAGGCGATAGATTTGAGAGAACATTCTCTATTTTTCTTCTCTCCCTGCCCTATCTCTCGTACTCTCACACTAGAAATCTTTTATCGTCTTCTAAAATTGGTGGTATTTAGATGCACACTTCGTTCTCTCTTACTCCAAATTTCATTCCACCACTGCCTCACACAACTTTGACGCACATCATATTCACAATGGTGGTATTTGGACATGATTAATTTCCATAAGATGAAAAATTTAAAAGCGCGCAGAAATTAAAATAGGAGGAAAAGATAATAAAGATGCATAGTGGATTAAATCAAGGTTGTAGGCTAAGCAATATACATCTATACGAACACGAGGTATAGAATTTGAGTTTATTTTCTCTTTGCAATTATTTGGTTTTTAAAATTTTTGTTTCATTTATACTTTTCGAGTTCATTTGTTTCCTATAAAATCTATACTCTTCGAGTTTTTCAAATCTCGTCTATTTATCTCTCAATTACTTTTTTTTAATAGACATCATATCAAATCAAATTTCCAGTATTGAGCAAGCTTGTAGATCAAATTTTGTAGAGTTGCAAAATGGGCAAAAGGTGGTTCATTAGCTCCATTTATCTCTCAATGAACAATCATCTTACAACAAAGCTATACTTTGTAGGGTTGATTTCTATGCTAAAGTAAGCAAATTTTGCCTAAAAAATAGCTTCCTCTTTTTATTTTTTTTTTTAATTTTTTTTTTACCTCTTTTAAGTTGTTTGTGAATGATTTGACATAATTTTTTTGATTAAATGGAATGATGAGAGGTGTCTATTCAAGATTATGAGGTTTTGATAAGAGAGACACCAGGAAATGAAGAAGTAGGGAGAGCCCTATTTGAGGCACAACTTCAACTTAGAAAGCAACATGTGTAAGATGTCAAATACCTAAAATTTTGCTCAATTTGATGTTTATTTTTAGCATTGAGCATTTTAGGCATGTTGTTACTTCTTATGGTAAATTACTGTAAAAAAATAATAAAAGACTGATGTACCCATATAAAAATTTTACAATTTTTTTTTAAATAAAGATTTGTGTAGGGATGTCTATGGTTTCGTTATGTAACAAAGGCAATAAAAAATAGGGGATATAAGTGCTTGAGCAAATTTATAAGAGATTCCCTCAGTTAACTTTCTCACGGTAAAGCTCTGCTTATCATTCTACTTTCTGGTTGTTTACAAGAGGTTTGAAGAAATATCATCCTAGGTTTTGGCTTTAAGTAGAATGATATATTAAAGAATAATTTGTGCCAAGAATTTTCACAAACATTGAGGAAGTGGTTGCTGCTACTAGGTAAGTTTTTGCCACGTTTATATAGCCTAAATGATTCTATTCTCTATAAGTTGGTGACACTATACTTATTACAATTGGAGGGAGTTCATTTGACCTCTAATATTCAAATAACTAAAGAAACTTTGACTCAAATATCTCAGTTTTTTGTTTGTTTATAACCAGCTTTGTAAATGGTCAGTAGGTATACCTTATAAATACCACTGATTTTAAATTCAAATAAAAGTTATCATCATTTTCTTAGTTTCCTATAAATAACAAAAATATGTACGCAATCTTCATCAGTAAAAAGAATTCAAATCTTCTCATGGACGTAGGCAATCTTGTCGAACCATGTAAACACTGTGTCTCCATCTTCTTCCCTTATCTTTCTTGTTCATACGAGTGTTTCTTTACTGCAAATTGCGTGCCATTCAATTATCTTCCAAATCACATCGAGTAATCTAAATATCGAGTTAATCATGCATCGATTCTTCGCTATCGAGTAGCTTCGAGTACATCATTTTCACCTTCGAATCGCACCAAGTATCGTTCAAGAACCATCGAATACGATCGAGTATTAGTTCTGTTTTCATCGAGTTCCATCGAGGATATAACAGAGACTCGTTAGATGAAGAAGGAAATTCTCATCGAGGATCGAGTAGGAAGACGTCGAGCGTCAAGTTCTGAGTATCGAGGATTTGACAGAATATTTCTGAGCCATTTTTTCATCTTTTGAGCGTTGATCTTGAGTATTTGGGACTTATGAAGAGTGGTCAACCCAACAATTTGTGGTATCAGAGCGATTAAAGATCATCAAAGTCAACTTTCTTGGAGCATCAAGATTCTCAAAAAATCAAGACTCGATACTCGATCGGATTAGAAATGGCTGTTGCAAGATATGAGATTGAGAAATTTGATGGAAATTACGATTTCGGCCTATGGAAGGCCAAAATCAAAGCCATTTTTAGACAACAGAGAGCACACATGGCCCTTTTGGACCCATCAACTTTGCCATCCACTATATCAACACAAGAAAGAGAAGACATGGAGCTTATAGCATATGGGACACTAATTCTGAATCTTAGTGACAGTATTTTGAAGCAAATAATTGATCAAGACACGACCTACAAGATGTGGGTCAAGCTGGAAGGTCTTTTTGAAACCAAGGATCTCCCAACAAGATGTATCTAAGGGAGAAGTTCTTCACGTTCAAGATGGATTCTGCCAAGCCTCTTTCAGATAATTTGGATGAGTTCAAGAGGATAGTCTCAGAGTTCAGAAGCCTTAGTGAGATGGCGACGAGAATGAGATTTTTGTGCTATTAAACTTTCTATCCGAAGCCTATAAGGAGGTGAAGAATGTATTGAAATATGGCAGAGAATCAGTTACCACTGATGCCATCATTTCAGTATTAAGAACTAGAGAGTTAGAGCTCCAGTCAGTCAAGAAAGAGCATCCTAGTACAGAGGGGTTGTTTTCCAAGGGGAAGAACAAGTAGAACCAGTCTAAGGGGAATAAAAACCAGTCAGGTGAAGAGCACAATCCTAAGACCAAGTTGAGATGCAACTACTGCAAGAAGAAAGGTCACTTGATGAGAGATTGCTACAGCCTGAAAAGGAAAAACCAAGAAAAAAAGAAGGATCAGAAGGGAAAACAACCAAAAGCTTCAGTGGTTGAAGGTTTCTACTTTATTCTGATGACTTAACCTCCACCAGAAATAAAACCAACCAAATCAGTCCTCTTGGGAAGCATGATTGGGTTTTAGACACCAGTTGTACCTATCACATGACACCTTCCAGACCTTGGTTTAATACTTACAAGGAAATAGATGGAGAATCTATGTACATGGGAAACAATAAAGCCTGCAAAATTAAAAGGGTTGGTTTAGTATCCTTGAAGCTAAAGGATGGATCAATTAAGCTTCTAAGAAAAGTGAGACATGTACCTTTGCTCAAGAAAAACTTGATATCTCTGGGCATGTTGGACTCTATTGGGTTCGAATGCAGAGGAAAAGGTAGAGTTTTTGAGGTGATCAAGGATTCCAAAGTTGTGTTTGTTGGTGAAAAAATCAATGACCTTTACATTGTGAGAGGAGTAGAGATGATGACAAGTGCCTACTCGGTTTCAAAAGCAAGGTTAACAGAGGCTGGCTTGTGGCACAAAAGACTATTCCATACTAGTGAAAAAGGGATGCAAGCACTATCCAAGCAAGGAATTCTGCCCAAAGGTATTAGTGAGCACCTTTCCTCTTGTGAACGCTGCAATTTAGGTAAAGCAACTAGGCAAAGTTTCATAAAATCTCAACACACCACCAAAGAAACATTGGATTATGTCCATTCTGACCTATGGGGACCATTTCCTATACCAAGCCTCAGTGGCTCAAGGTATTTTCTAACCTTTATAGATGTCTTTTCTAGGAAGAGCTGGATATGCTTTCTTAAAACTAGGGACCAAGTTTTTGGGAAGTTTAAGGAATGGAAAGCCATGATAGAAAATCAAACATATAAAAGGTTAAAATACTTTAGAGCTGATAATGGGCTTGAGTTTTGCAATGAACAATTTGATAAATTTTGTATGAGAATGGTATAACTAGGTATAGAATTGTGAGGTATACACCTAAAAAAAATGGGGTTGCTGAGAGGTTAAATAGAACCATAATGGAAAGGGTTAGGTGTTTGCTCTCTGATGCTATCTTAGGGGAAAGTTATTGGGCAGAAGCTGCAGCCTATACAGTGTATACCTTGAATAGGTACCCTCACACATCTTTAGAGTTGCTTACCACTGAGGAAAAGTAATCATCCTCCTAACCTAGATAACCTCCAGGTCTTTGGATGTGTAGGGTTTGTACACCAAAATGAGGGAAAGTTAAAGGCCAGAGACATCATCTTTAAGGAAGATGAGATGTTTATGCAAAAGGATAAAAAGGTTGAGGATGAAGGAAAGTGATCCAACATAGGAATTGAGGTGGAGTTACCAACTAAGCAGCCAATTGAGTCTAGCCAACCTAGTGACACATGAGAAACTGAGGAAGATGTAGGAGAACATGAGGAGACAACATATGAGCAACTTGATTTGAGCTAGTATGACTTAGTTAGGGATAGACAAAGGAGAACTATCACACCTCCAGCTAGATATACTGAAATGAATTATATGAATCTGGTATTAAAGACTATGGTAGCTTCTACTAACCAAGTTGTGCTAATATAAGGGATTGGATTGAAGCAATGAATGAGGAGATGTATTAAAAGTGAATGACACTTCGTCTTTAGTTCCTCTACCAAAGGGTAACAAACCTGTTGCCTCTAAATGGATTTTCAAACTTAAAGAAGGAGTATCCTGTGATCAAAAGCCTAGGTACAAAACTAGATTGGTTGCAAAGGGGTTCACTCAAAGGGAAGGAATAGACTATTATGAGATTTTCTCTCCTGTTATCAAATAGACTTCCATAAGATTTATTCTATCTTTAGTTGCTCAAAATAATCTAGAATCGTATCAACTAGATGTCAAAATTGCCTTTCTTCATAGACATCTAGAGGAGACAATCTATATGATGCAACCTAAAGGATTTGAAGTTAAAGGAAAAGAAAATCTCTTTTGTTTACTTAACAAGTCTATATATGGGTTAAACAATCATCTAGATGTTGGTATAAGAGATTCAATGACTATATTTCTAGCATTGGGTTTAAAAGAAGTTCATTTGACATATATATTTATGTAAATACAGATTCTTACAAGGATAAAGTTTACCTACTCATATATGCAGATGACATGTTGCCAGCAGGTAGGTCCAAAGAAGATCTAGCCCATGTTAAAAGCCTCTTAAAAAAGAATTTTGGCATGAAGGACATAGGAGAAGCAAACATGGTCCTAGGAATAGAGATCCATAGGAACAAAGAGGAGTCTATTCTAAGCATCAATCAGTCCAACTATTGTAAGAAGATCCTTAAAAGGTTCAACATGAATGCTAAACCTGTGAGCTTACCTATTGCTCAGCACTTTAAGCTTTCCCCATCTAACTCTCCAAAGGATTCTAACTAAGAACATTAGAAATAGATGGCTGTCATACCCTATAGTCAAGCAGTCGCCTAATGTATTTAATGATTTCTAAGCGTCGACTCTCTGCAGCAACCTTCTTGAGTAGATATTTGCGAGTGCAAATGACCGTATAGCCTTGTGGTAATGTAATATTTTGATGCGCTCTGCCGTTGATTTCTTTGGATCGTATTTTCCGCCTTGCGTCAACGCATATTCCACAAAAAAATACATAAGTTAACTGTTTTGATGAGATGGACGCATGCAACCGCAATATTGTGAGCTTAATGCTTTTGGACGCAATCTTGTATATTTTTATCAACGCAAACCTGCATTGTTTAATAACTTAGCATTATAGTAATGTGCATTTCTGCCAGCTATCACAAATCTAGCACTCCTAAAATCAAAATCATCCTCGAGTGAGATAATAAGTTAAACAAAATTCATCTGGCGGATTATATGGTTTCAAATAAGCAATATTGAAGACAGGGTTGATATGTAGATTTTCTGATAGATCAATTCGATAAGCATTGGTCAATATTTTGCAAGTACTTTACATGGTTCAAGCTGTCTATCCTTCAATTTATTATAAGTTCTAGTAGGAACTCAACTTTTGCATAAATGAACCACGAAATCTCCTTCTTCAAATGTTACTTCTCTTCTTGACTTATCCTTGGCTTCTTTACATGGTAAGGTTGTTTTTTCTAAGTGATTAAGGACTTCTTTGTGTCGTTCTTATATTATTTCCACCATATTGTTAGTTTCAGTTCTTACATCCACAAAGGATGGTAAGTTGGATAGATCAAATGTGAGTCTTGGAACTCAAGTATATACTGTTGAAGGCAAACTCCGCTTGTGCTAGGGATAAGTTCCATTGTTTAGGTCTTAAGCCACTTAAACAACGTATATGATTTCCCATTGTTATGTTGGTTACCTCCATTTGACTGTCTGTTTGTGGATGAGATGTAGTACTAAATTTTAGTGTAGTATCAAACTTCTTCCATGGAACATACGAAAAATGGCTAAGGAACTTGACATTTCTGTTGAATATGATAGATTTAGGCTCTCCAAGAAGTCTAACAACTTCTTTAAAGAAGAGGTTAGCAATGTAGACCGCATCATTCATTTCCTTGCAAACTAGAAAATGAGACATCTTGCTGAAACGATCAACAATTACCATAACTGCATTATATTCCCATTTGTATTTTAGGAAGTCCAAGTACAAAATCAACTGATAAGTCCTCCCAAATGGTTGTGGGTATAGGTAAAGGTCTGTATAAGCCGAAATTTATGGAAGTCCCTTTGGCTCTTCGGTATATGGAAAATCTGACAAAATTATTAGTGTTTCTACGAAATTATGGCCAATAGAATCACATAGAGACTAAGTCAAAAGTCTTATCTTGGCCAAAATGTCCTGCCAATCTTCTTGAGTTAGCTTTCAATATTAGAGCCTCTTGAAGAGATATGTGTGGGATACATAATTGTTCACCTTTGAATCGGAAGACATCTACAATATGAAAATCTTCTGAATTTATGTCTTTAGTGCAATTGTACCATACCTTCCTAAAGTCTACATCTTCTTCCTATAGCTATGGAATGTGGTTAAATGCAATCATATCGGTAGATAGAATGGTTAGTAAAGAACTCTTTCTACTCAAAGCGTTGAGATCCTTTTTTTCTTTGTCGGCTTGATGCTTGATAACAAAATCAAACTGTTGGATGTATGAAATCCATCTAGCATGCATTTGGCTTATGTTTTTTTTGAGCTTACAAGTATTTTAATGAGAAGTGATCGGTCAACAAAAGAAACTCCTTGTAGTAAGTAATGCTCCCACTGTTTTAATGCACGAGCAAGAGCATATAGCTCTTTTTCATAAGTACTCCAAGTTTTCCTCGAGGTGCTGAGCTTCTCACTAAAATATTCTATTGAATGGTATTTGATGGGACAAGACACCACCAATCCTCATGCCATATGCATCAATTGCAACTTCGAATGGAGCTGAAGAATCTAGTAACTTCAAAATAGGGCTGGTGCTCCACTTCTTTTTAATACAATCAAAGATGGTTTGTTGTTTTCCACCCCATATAAAGCCACCTTTCTTCAAACAATCAGTTATTGGTGTTGTTAATGAGCTGAAGTCTTTAATAAACTTTCTATAAATGATGCTAAGCGAAGGAAAGCTTAGATGTCTTTCGTTATTGATGGAGCTGGCCAATGAGTGATTGCTTCAATCTTCTTTGGATCAACTTTGATTTGATTTTCACGAATTGGGAAACCAAGGAATACAATCTCTTTCACAAGAAAAAACACTTCTTGTGTTGGATTTTATGTCCTAAAACTCGTGGTATGTAAACAATGGAACTTATTTTGAAAATTCAATAAGGTTTTATTGAATAGATGTTTTGCTTGATAGAAATCCAATAAACCTAAAAGTACCTTGACTATTGGATGAGTACTTGAACTTTATGTGGAGACATAAAGGTGGATCAGGTTCGAGTAAATAGTCAAAATGATCTATAATATAAGAATAAGGTTGAGTACCTTATTCTGGTAACACTATTGGATACGACTTGCTCTGTAATTGTTACAAAGAGTTGTAAAGTGCTACAAATGAGTAGATCCTTATTCGTTCATGTTAGGACATGAAGAGTGGGGGTGTCCTGGTGCAAAAGGGTTTGTATAAGATCGGACCACGAAATCAGTTACTCTTACTTTATAACGATGTTTACTATTTAAGACTGATTATTTCAAAGCAATGACCTAGGTAACTTGACCTTAATCCTGAGCTAACTATGAACTCCGGTTTATTTAGGATTATCCTTAGATTTTCATAGGTGAGGATTGGCTCAATAGCGCTGACTCAGTAACCTAACATTTCAGAGGTAAGACTGGATAGATAGCTGGAGACATAGGGTGCAAGATGAAATTCGCTCCTATCTGATTTTAGGGACAGTAGAGAGGTTGTTCCCTTAAGTACTGATTCTGGGTCTTGAACAATGGGCCCCACCCTCTCATTGGTCCGAGAGGGACTCGATTTTGTTGATTGGATCACAAAATAATTGTTTATTAGGGGATTAGTGGGGACTTAAGGATCAAGAGGTAATTTCGTGGATAAAGCAGAGATTTGACCCAACCTTTATTAAGAACAACCTGTGAAGGATTGAATTACTAATCATGGTTATATCGAGTGGACATAATATATCTACAGTGAGGGGAGTTCAACTATGAGTTTTAGTGGAATGACCCAGTAGTTTACGAATGAGGGTTAGACTGGTCTAATGAGTTTAACCGATTAATCTCGAATCATTGGAGTCCATGATTTGTAGGTCCACGAGGTCCCCCTACTAGTTCGAAAATGGATTAACTCTAGAGTAGCGTGATAAGTTAATTTGAAACTTTCAAATTAGAAACAAACGGAATTAGAGAATATATATTTAAAATATGATTTAAATATATGAAGATGGAATTATGTAAAATTAATTTAATATTGGATATTAAATTAATTAGAATTATTCAAATTGTTTAAATAATTATTTATTAATTTTATTAAAAAATTAATTTTTAAAATTAATAAATTTGGATTTTAGAAATCAAATGTGATCTTAAAATCAATTTTAGATTTTAGAAATAGAAAATACATAAAAGGAAAAATGGGATTTTTCAACTTTATCTTGAAGTTGCTCACAAACAACCCACCATCTTCAAGCTTCATTTACTCCAAGCATGAGCTGCATCTCATGCAGCTATCTTCATTGCATGATGGTCTGCAATATATTGTAGAGATTGGAGAAATTTTGATGCAATTCAACCGATAGAATTTTAGTTGAAAATTCGGGTTGAAGAAGGTGTTCTTCCTTTGGGTTGCTTCCGTGAGTATTCTCCATATTTCCTTGATTCCAGCTTATTCTGAGTCCCACAATTCAATCTAGAGTACTAAGAGAATAGTAGGGAAGATCTTGTGATGGTCTACATAAAGATTTGGAGGATTTAGCAACTAGAAATCGAGATTTTAAAGGTGTCACAACCCGCACAAGATTACCCTCCTAACCTGGACGGAATGGTGACTGCAGCAGTTACCAACCCTTTTACTGGCTCTTACTGCCTATCTTACCTATAAGTAATACTTAAACCCTGAATACATACATATTAACTCATAACTTAACACATTTACATTACAGGGTTTCGCAGTATCGTTTATACATGGATATTACAACCTAGTGAGCCCCATCAAGAGCACTAGTCACTAGAGAGACACATGTGTACTAACTAATACAGGTCTTCAATTACATTTCCTTCAACCTGTTTCCGTGGCAGAGTAGTAGCAGAATAGTCCTTTGGCAACTGACCACTACCTGAAAAAGAAAAACATTCGAAAACGTGAGCTAAAAGCCCAGTGAGTGACTTAATAAAAATATAAATCTCATGCTTAAAACCGAAAGCTTGGGAACATAATACTAAAACTAGAGTATACCAAGCAAACGTGTACATAAAACCTTTAAAACCACCATTAACATCATTATTCCTCAGTTGAGAATGAGCATACATCGCTCTAGCTCCCAACGTCTATTTTTGGCTAAAAGACCCATACCTCGGCCTCTCATTCAGACCTGTCTACGTGTTCATGGAGTTTTCGATGTACTGTCAACACTTTAGGTATATTTATTCAAATTCCTTCCTTACCTTTGGTATCCAACTGACTCAAGCTATCAAGTTCTCGAAAAGCATTTAAAGAATAGTTCTCAAATATAGCATAGAAAACTCTTAGGATACCTTCCCTACCTTCAGTATCCCTTTCAGTATATTTAGGAATACTAACGCATGTACTTTGACAATCTTAGGTATTTAAAGCATAGTACATCAAGCTTCATACTACCTTAGCTTTAACCCTAATGCATGCTTCATACTTTGCGAAATAAGTTGGCTTAAATCATGTTGAACTAGCTTGTAAAACTATTATCATGCATTAGATATGGAAAACATACTTGAAAAAGTCATACATTAGTAACATCATGCGTTGATAAACATTCATAAGCATTAGCATTTCCAAATTATCCTTCTAGCCTAGAAGGAGATATGACTACCTTTATCCTTAGTTGAGAGTGAACTATTAAATCTAACCCTCAATGCCAACCTTAGTCGGGGAGAACCCTTTTGCTCAATCCCTCGATGATATTACCTACGTGCATGTAGTTATAACTGAGTACCGTCATACCTTAGGTACTTGACTAGGATACCTTCTCATTGTCCTTCAGTACCCTTAGGACACCTTCTCATTGCCCTTCAGTATCCTTAGGATACCTTCTCATTATCCTTCAGTATCCGTCATATAACTAGTCATAAACCTTTAGTTGAACAGTAAGGCTTAGTGCACAAATCATCCTACTAGTCCATCCATCATACTGGTTCATCATAAAAATGGAGTTACTTAAACATACTGATAGTATTTGGACAAGATAACATATCTAAATCATGTTAATTCCATGGAAAACATGCTTTACTTAGCATGAGAAACAGTTTAACAAATATGTTGCTTGGCATATCATTTAAACACTTAGCAAATATCTTCAAAGAGATCATAGTTCTAAATCATTAAAACAGTAAGTCATCATATAGTCACTCATAGCTCGTTGGCCTCTTAACGGATTATACGCCTCTTCTAGCTCCTCTTGGCCTGAAAGGACATAATTCCCAGTTAAACTATTTAGAATTCTTAGTAAAATACCTCAATTAATTCATTTATTAAAGGAACTTTCATCAATAAAGACAACTTTACTAGCGAGATCCCCATGAGCGAGGACAATGAGATCCTCTAGAGTGATACTAGTGAGATCCTTTAGAGCGAGATCAGCGAGATCCTCTAGAGCGATACCAATGAGATCCTCTAGAGCAAGATTAACGATATTAGCGATACTCATCTTACCAGCGATACCAGAGATACTTAACCCAATTTTTAGCGAGATTCAGCCTAATTTCTAGCGAGATTCCCTTCTAGAGCGAGATCCTCATCATAAAATTAGCGAGATTTCCTTCATTAGTGAGATCCTCATCACAAAATCTTGCTATAATCTCCACGATGAGCTATTTGCTTGTTCTTCCCAAGCAGTTGTCTGCTTATGCACAGATTCTCTATTACAATTTTAAAAATCCATAACTCAAAATCCAGACCTCTTTTGAAGAAACTTCCTTCTACAAACATGTTTAGAATTGAGTTAACATTATCTTAAAATTTAAGCTCAAAATTCTTCGTCGTTTAATCTGGAGATTCAAAAGTTCATCGTTGATCTCAATTCAAGCAGCTGCTTGCTTGTTCAAATTTTTCCAGTTCAAAAGTCAAAATTATATAACTTGATTTCCAGGCCTCATCTTAAAAAGTTCTGTTCTACAAAGTTGTTCATAACTGAGAAAACAACATTACCTCAAGTTTTTAGCTCAAAATGCTTCGTAATTTGTCCTGGAGCTTTAATTCTTCACTGATGGCCCAGATTCACCCGAGAAACGAACCTTACATCTTTATTTTGCCCCTCCGGCCTTATTCTGGTGAGTTTTCCTTCTAGCAGCCCAGCCACAGAAAATAGACACATAGAGCTTTCGAATGCCACTGGAAACAAATAGTCTAAGTAGTTTGTCCAAACCGATCTAATGAATTCGACCTTCTTGCTTATATTTCCACCCAAAATCCAGCATGAACCCTCCTTGTGCCACCTAGCCCACTATTGGTGATGAAGGCTAGGATTTAGCAAAACTCCTTTTTCTAACTTCACTCACAATATTACTTCAACACTACACTTTATTAGATGACATGGTCTCATTCATATGCTTATTATGTATTCCATCATCAAGCATGACCTTCCTTAGTCTAGTCGAGTTTTGTCCTACTTTTTCACTTAGCTACCCAAGAGCCTATTTCTTCTTGTTTCTTTCTTCTACCCTTCCTAAGGCATGGCTTCATTTAGCTTATTAGAAGACATCACATTACTTACTCTTACTTGAAGTAATTAGGGTTTGGGTTTTACAAAAGGTATGTCTTGAAATCCATTAAATTCTTCTTGAACATGCTTTCGATTCTGCCAAAATTAATCAATTAGAGTGTTTATCAATCCTTGTCGCTTCCATTGCGTGTTGCTACCATACAACATCTTGTGATTGACATATAATTTCTCTGCTGTCAAGGCTTGAAATAAACTTCGAAGGAGTTGTAAATGTTCCACAAAGTTCCTGCTATACACCAAAATATCGTCAAAATATTCTACGATAAATTTGTTAAGGAAATGATGTATTTGATTCATAAGTCTCACGAAGGTGCTTGGAGAATTTGATAATCCAAACCACATAACTAGCCATTCAAACAATCCTTCATTAGTTTTGAAGGCCATTTCCAGTCATCTCTTGGCCTTATACGTAGTTGATGGTATTCACTCTTCACTTATACCTTAGAAAATATCAATGCTCCTCCAAGTTGGTCAAGTAGATCACTTATTCGAGGGATTGGAAAGCAGTATTTCACAGTGATTCGATTGATGGCTCTACTATCCACACACATCCTTCAACTACCATCTTTTTTAGGAGTAAGAAGGGCTAGCACCGCAAATGAACTCAGACTTAGTTGAATATGCCCCTTTTTTTTAGAAAATCCTCAATATGTTGATGAAGGATTTCATACTCCTTAGAACTCATCCTGTAGTGAGGCAAGGGTAGTAATGCGCTCCCAAAATTAAATCAATGTGATGTTAAATGTTTTGTAGTGGTGGTAACCCCTCGGGCTCTTCTTTCAGTTGTGGAAACTCATCAAATAATTTTTGTATTTCAAAAAGGATTTTACCATCTTGCATGTCATTGGACTTTTCAACAATAACAAGCCCTAATATATCCACCTCCACTTCCTTCATAAGTGTTTTCCTACTTATTGTGGTGATTAGGTGATTGTTACCCTCATTCTTTGAATTTACTTCTTCCTCGTTCTTTTTGTTCAATGAAAGTAATACCACTTTCGTGTCTATCCAATGGAATTCGTAAGTATTTTACAACTACTACCAATTGACAAACGACTGGTACAAATTTCACTTACTGCTGCCTCATCGCTCTTCTTTACTCAACCGATTTTGTAAGGACTTGGATGAACTTCTACCTTGAGGTTCAAGGTTGTCACTAGCTTTTTGGAGACGAAGTTCTCCCTACATCCATTGTCTATAATCACGTTGCACCACCTTCCCTTTGATTGTACATCTTATCTTGAAAAGACAATGTCGTTGAGGGTTGGGGTTTCTTTTAGGAACAATTAGCACCCTTTTTATAATACACTATACCCTCTCACCATCATTCGATTCAATGAATTCAGTTTCTTCTTCAACTTCTTCAGTATTTTCTGTTAAGACTTCTTTTTATCTTCCACAAAATCTATTGTAGTCCTTTGAGGACACTTATTAGACAAATGGCCAACTTGGCCACATCGGAAGCATTTTTCCAATGAAGGTCGACTATAAGGATTTTGGGATTTCTTCTTGTTGGCAGCCTTGGTGTTCTTCTCCACTACCCCCCTAAGATTTTCTTCTTCTCCACGGCCTCCCTAAGATTTTCTTTCTCCTTTTCTTTTGCTAAACATGTGGATGATGGTTGGTTAGTTCCTTTGGATAAAGAATTCACTCTCCTACTTGTGGATGCTTCCCATGGGGTTCTTCTTGAAGCTTTCTTGGAGTGAATTTCATTAAGTTTTTTTATTGTTTCAACAAAAGCAATCACATCAGCCAACAAATTAAATTGTTGAAGTTTTACCTTCTCTTTGATGTCCATTCTCAGCCCATCAATGAACTGTGCTATCAAATGTTGTTCGTTTTCAACCAAATTATTTCTTGATCCCAAACGATGAAATTCTTTCACAAAATCAAGTACTGTTTAAGGGCTTTGTCTACAATTTTGATACTGATCGTATAGTGTTTGCTCATAATTGGGAAGAAGAAATATTTCTTTCATTAATCGTTTCATCTTCTCCCACATTCAGATAGGCCGTATGCCTTGTCTTTGTCAATTTACTCCCAATTGATCCCATGATGCGGATGCTCCTCTTTTCAACTTGAAAGTAACCAATCGAATCTTCTTGTGATCCCGTGTGTTCATGTAACCAAATAAATTATTTGTGTTCTTAATCCAATCAAGAAATATTTCAATATCAAGCTTACCATTATAAAACGACAAGTCTATCTTCATTTTGAAGTCGTATGAAACACCTCTAACTTCATATCTTCCTTCTCAACTCCTTCCTACATCAAAATATTCTTCTTCTTGACCATTTTCACTTGAAGAACCCCAATTTTGGTCTTCTTAGTGTTGGCTTTTTAGCTCTTAATACCAAATTAAATAATTTTAATTAATTAACTAATTAATATTTTGATGATAACAAATTTGCTTTTATTTATTAATGATTTTAGTACCTTGAAGTGTCCATTGTGTAGAGCTCAAAAAAGGGGTTCAAATGCAATTTGAATCACCTACATCAGATATCAAACGAAGAATATATGATCGAAACAAGCTTAATGGAAAATTTTCGAGCTAATGACATGGCATAATTTTTCTCTTCAAAGTAGACCAATTGGAATGTGCCACTTGGAGCAATGGAGAAATGACACATGGTGGGCTTTTTATTTTTGGATTGGTTTTAAAAAGAAAATGAATTTAATATTATTTTTTGTTTGTGTTTAACGGCTAGTTTTGGACATATGGTGGACATTTGTTTTTTGGTGGGTTTTAAAAGAAATGATTTAAAAAGATATATATTATTATATTATCTTTTGTTGTTGTCTACCAACTAGTTGAGTTGAATGCCTCCACCATTGATTTTTCATTTCCATGATCTAATGGTCCAAATTAAATATGATTTTTAACAATTTTTCCTCTTTATTTAAACACTTCATCTTCTCCAAATTTTAACAACAATTTTTATTATTTTCAATCCTCCATAACTCATTAAGCCAGCATTGTTGCTCTCTCTCCAAGCTTCAATTTTCTTATTTTCATCTTTTTCTTGAGAGAGATATTTTATGTTGTGAGACTCACTTCATTGCATGTTAAATTTGTAAATCCACCGTTTTAGAGAATTTGTCAAGTGTACACTTTATTTTTACAAATATTTTGTATGAGTTGCTCTTGATCTTGGAAAAAGAGTCGTTATAATGATTTGATCCTCAACCGTGGAAAGGATCAGATATGTTTTTACACCCGAAAAAAGAACGTTGTAGTGGTTTGACTCTAAGCCGTAAAAAAAGTCAAAGACTTCTAGTGAAGTACCTAAGAGGAGATTGTAGGTTCTAAATTTCGCAGTTTATAAAGATAAACATATTCTATTATTCAATAAAGTTAGTGTTATTCGACATTTATTCAATAAAGTTATTATTGAATTTATAAATTGCACTTGCAAAGACTAAATCCAATGAACTAAGATCCATGGCTATTATATAAATACTTGAACTTTATGTAGAGACATAAAGATAGATCAAGTTCGAGTAAATAGCCAAAATGGTCTATAGTATACAAATAATGTTGGGTGCCTTATTCTAGTAACACTATCGGATGTGACCCACTTTGTAGTTGTTACAATTTGATGTAAAATGCTACAAACAAAGTGATTCTGATTCGTTCAGTATTGACATGAGAGTGGGGACATCCTACACAATGATTTTGAATAATATCGAACCAAGAAATAAGTCACTCTTACTTTATAACGTTGTTTACTATTTAAGACCGACATTTCGCTTAAGATGACCTAGGTAACTTGATTTTAATTCCGAACTAACTATGAACTCCTGTTTATTTGGGATTATCATTAGATTTGCATAGGTAAGGGTTGACTTAACAACGTCGGCTCATTAAACCTCTCATTTCAGAGGTAAGACCGGGTAGATAGTTGGGGACATAGGGTGCAAGACGAGATTCACGCCTACCCGATTTAAGGATAGGAGAAAGGTTGTTCTCTTAAACTAAATCCAGGTCTTGAAGAAGGGGCTCTACCCTCTCTTTGGCCCGAGAGGGATTCTGTTTAGTAATTGGATCACAAACCAATTGTTCATTAGATGATCAGTAGAACTTAAGGAGCAAGATATAATTTCGGGGGTAAAACAACATATTGACCCAACCGTTATTACGAACGACCTGTGAAGTGTCAACTTACTGATTTTGGTTAAATCAAATGGACACATACAGTGAGGAGAGTGCAACTATCGAGCTATATTTGTTTGACTCGGTAGTTAATGAACATTGATTAATTCGGTCTAAAGAGTTTTAGCAATTTAATCTCAAATCATTGGAGCTCATGAACTGTAGGTCCATAAGGTCCCTCTACTAGCTCGTAAAACATGAACACCTTGAATAAGTTAATTTTGTGAATTTGGAATGATTTCAATTTGAAATGTTCAAATTGAATTTAGGGCTTGAATTTGAATAGTTCAAATTCAAATTAGGGTTAGTATAATTATATTTGATATAATTAATTAACGTTTAATTTATTGAATTTAAACGAAATTGGAGAGTTTAAAATATTTAAATATTTGTTTAAACATTAATACCATGAATAAGATTCATGTTTAAAATTAGGTGTGTGATTAATTTAATATTTGATATTAAATTATTAATTAATTAATTAAATTATTTAATTAATTAAAATTTAAAATTAATTTTTATTTTTATTTCAATTTCAGAAATTAAAATATTATTTTTTTTTATTTTAGTTTATTTTAAATTAATTAAAAATAAAAATTAGAAAATAGAAATTAAGTTGATAGTGGGAAAATCCATATAATGTTGAGTAGGAGGTGGATTCCTCTCAATACCACCACCAAGACCACTTCATCTTGAACATGGAGTGGCATTGACTGATTTTAGTAGTGCCTGCATATAGAAGGAGGATAAAAACTTCCAATTTGATCATATGAGAAAGATAGGCTGCTGGAAAAGTGTTTGTTGTAGAAAGTTTTTCCCTCTCTTCAAGCCCACACATTTTCCTTCACAAATCCACTTCAATCTTGAGTTCCACCACTCATATTCAAGGCTGAGAATAGTAGAGAAGATCTCTTGGTGATTCACTATAGATTTGAAGCTGAAATTTCGTGGAGAGCAACTTGGAATTGGAGGAATTCTTCAAAGGTATGTAATTTTGAAACTCTCTCCTGAAATTTTGTTTTTTTCATGCTTTTAGAACACAAATTAAAGGTAATTAAAGTGCTTATTGATTCTAATTGCTTTCGTTGCTTGCTTATTTATCCTATCATATATGATAGAATATGGAATCCAATTCCAACTCTCAGCACCTAGTACACATAGAACAGTGCATCAGAAAGGAGAAATAGAACATTGTTAGACATTGTTCATTCTATGATGAGCTATGTTCAATTGCCTAGCTCCTTTTGGGGTTATGCAGTAGATACTACAGTTCACATCTTGAACAATGTTTTCTCGAAGAGTGTATCTGAAACACCTTTTGAGTTTTGAAGGGGGCGTAAACCTAGTTTACGCCACTTCAGGATCTGAGTTTGTTCTGCACATGTGCTAATGACAAATTCTAAGAAATTGGAATCTCGTTCAAGGTTATACCAATTTGTTAGTTTCTCTAAGAATACGAGAGATGGTCTGTTTTATGACCCTCAAGAAAATAAGGTGTTTGCATCGACAAACACTACATTCTTGGTGGAAAACCACATGAGAGATCATAAACCACAGAGTAAATTAGCATTAAATGAAGTTACTGAAGAGTTAACAAGAGTTTTTGATGAAGCTAGTCTTCATCAAGAGTTAATGAAAAAGCTAGCACTTTAGGTCAGTCTCGTCTATCTCAATCATTGAGAGTACCTCGATGCAGTGGGAGGATTGTATCACAACCTGACCGTTAGTTGGGTCTAATTAAAAGTTAGGTTGTCATACTAAATGATGGCGTTGAGGATCCATTGTCCTATAAGCAGGCAATGAATGACACAAACAAGAACCATTGGGTCAAAGCCATGGACCTTGAAATGGAGCCTATATACTTCAATTCAGTATGGGAACTTGTAGATATACTTGAAGGATTAGACCCATAGGGTGTAAATGGATTTATAAGAGAAAGAGAGATGTAGTTAGGAAGTTACAGACCTTCAAAGCTATACTTGTAGTAAAGGGTTATACCAAGAGGGAAAGGGTTGACTATGAAGAAACTTTCTCCCCTATTGCTATGCTTAAGTCTATAAAAATGCTCTTGTCTATAGCCACATATTATGACTATGAGATACGAAAAATGGATGTCAAGATTACCTTTGTGAATGACAATCTTGAAGAGAGCATCTTTATGTCTTAGCCCGAGGGGTTCATAGCTCACGGTCAGTAGTAAAAATTTTGCAAGCTGAATCGATCTATATATAGGTTGAAGCAGGCATTCAAATCTGTGAATATTAGATTTTATACTGCGATCAAATCATTTAGTGTTGACCAACATTGATGAACCTTGTGTCTACAAGAAAATCATCAATGGTAAAGTAACTTTCTTGGTACTTTATATGGACGATATCCTACTCATTGGAAATGATGTAGGGTACCTTACTAACATTAAAAACTGGCTAGTAGCCCACATCAAAATAAAGGATTTCAGAGAGGCACAACATCTTATTGTAGGATTGTATCAACAGCAACGGAAGCACAAGGATCATCTAAGCACTCAAATTCACTAATTTTGGCATAATATAAAACATGCTTCTACAAAAAAAAATGGGTTTCAAGACATACTTCTTGTAGAACTTCTTCAAAGCTTCTTCCCCAGCTGTAATCTTCTCCATATCTTATTGTAGACCACCTCAAGACCTTCCCCACTATTCTCTTGGTGCTCTAGATTGAGTTGTGGGACTCAAAACAAGCTTGAATCAAGGGATGAAAGAGAAAAGCTCACTGTAGCAACCTTGTTGAAGAATCATTCTTCAAACCGATTTTTCTCTCAAAATTCTGTAGATTGCATGCCTGATTTTCACTTCAATCTCTTCATTATATTGCAGATCAACATGCAAAGAGAAGAGCTGCATGAGTTGCAGCTCATGCTAGGAGAAGACAAGGGCAAGAAGTTGCTATATGTGTGCGCTAGTTAAAGATAGATAATGGAAAAATCCATTTTTCCATTTTTGTGTTTTAATTTTCCAATTTTTCAATTTTATCTAAAAATAAAATTTTGATTTAAATGAAAAATTAATTAATTTCATAAATTAATTATTAAATAAAACTTAATTAATTTAATATCAAATATTAAATTAATTTTAATACATATCCATCTTTATACTCATATAATTACTAATTGCTTTAATTCTAATTTGAATGTTTCAAATTAACTTATCACGCTATTTTAGAGCTAGTTCGTTACGAGTTAGGGGGACCTCGCGGACCTATAGATCATGGGCTTCAACGATCCGAGATTAATTGGCTAAACTCATTAGACCAAATTAATCTCCATTCGTTAAATAGTGGGTCATTTCACTAAAGCCCATAGTTGCACTACCCTCACTGTAGATATATTATATCCACATGATTTAACCATAATCAGCAAGTCGATCCTTCACAGGTTGTTCGTAATAATGGTTGGGTCAAATATTTGTTTTACCCCTGAGATTACATCTTATTCTTCAAGTCCCTATTGATCCTCTAATGAACAAGTGGTTTTTGATCCAATCACCAAACCAAACTCTCTCAGCCCAGTGAGAGGGTGGAGCCCCTTGTTCAAGACCTGGATACAGTACTTGAGAGAACAACCTTTCTCCTATCCCTAAATCGGGTAGGCGTGAACTCCGTCTTGCACCCTATGTCCTCAGCTATCTAACCGGTCTTACCCCTGAAATAGGAGTCTTATTGAGCTGGCGCTGTTGAACCAACCCTCAACTATGCAATTTAAGGGCAATCCTGAATAAATAGGAGTTCAAGTTAGCTCAGGATTAAGATCGAGTTACCTAGGTCATCTAGGTGAAATAGTCAGTCTTAAACAGTAAACAACGTTATAAAGTAAGAGTGACTTATTTCTTGGTCCTGATCTTATGAAAACTCATTGCATAGGACACCCCCACTCCTCATGTTATAACATGTACGAATTAGGATCACATCGTATATAACACTTTAAAACTTTTTGTAACAACTACAGAGTAGGCCGCATCCAATGGTGTTACCAAAATAAGGTACCCAACCTCATTCATATACCATAGATCATTTTAACTTTTTACTCAAACCCGATCCACTCTTATGTCTCCACATAAAGTTCAAGTACTCATACAATAGTCATGGGTCTTAGTTTATTAGATTTAGACTTTCATACAATTTATGAGATGAATAACAAGTATATTGATAACAGAAAATGTTTATCATTTTACAAATTGTGAGTTTTTAGGACATAAAACCCAACCATTATTGGGATTTAAATCGTTAGGGATCGTAAGAACAGAACGGTGGCTCTGCCTCAAGAAATTTATATTGACAAAATGTTGGCTCGATATTTGATGTTGAACTCAAATAAGGGTTTATTACCTTTTAGACACGAGGTTCACTTGTCTAAGAAACAATGTCATAAGACACCTCAAGAAGTTAAGGACATAAGATGTATTCCCTATGCCTCAACTGTAGGTAGCTTAATGTATGTTATGTTTTGTACTAGGCCAGATATTTTTCTGCAGTGGGAATAGTTAGTAGGTGTCAGTCTAATCTAGCGTTAGACCACTAGACTCCAATTAAGAACATCCTCAAATATCTTAGGAGAACGAGGGACTCCATGCTCGTGTATGGAGATAAGGATTTGATCCTTACTAGATACATCGACTCTGATTTCAAACTGACAAGGATACTTGGAAATCCATGTCAGGATCAGCGTTCACCCTAAACGAGAGAGTTTTGGTATGGCGTAGCATCAAGCAAGGATGCATTGCAGGCTCCATTATAGAGGCTGAATATATAGCTGCTTGTGAAATAGCAAAGGAAGTAGTTTGACTCAGGAAGTTCCTAAATGATTTGGAATTCGTTCCAAACATGGACTTGCCGATCACATTATATTCTGACAATAGTGAGGTAGTAGCCAGCTCTAAAAAGCCTTATATCCACAAACGATGAAACCATATTGAGTGGAAGTATCACCTAATAAAGGAGATTGTGCAACAAGAAGATGTGATCATCACAAATATCACTGCGAAGTACAACATTGGTGATCCATTTACAAAGGCTCTCTCAGTTAAAGTGTTCAAGGGCCATCTAGAAAGTTGACATGTACATTGTACAATCTAGGGGCTAGGGCAAGTGGAAGATGTGTAATGGGTATGCGGATGCTCATGTTTATTGTATTTATAATTACCATTTCTCGTTGTTTTTGGTTATAAATGTTATGTACATCCAACTAACTAGAGTTTTTAGTTCAAGTGGGAGTTTTGTGGGTTTTATGCCTAAAATTCGTACATAGTAAATTTAAATAATTGACTGTCATTAGTAAAGCATTATCGATGTTATTTCAGTAAGAGTTATTGATTGTGTTGTATTAGTTTTGTCTTAACAATCCTAAATCCAATAAAGTAACATCCTAAGTTGTGTTATGAGTCTTGAATAATATGTGGAGACATACGAGGTTCAATGTTCAAGATATAACCTAAAGGATCTATAGTATAGGAATAAAGTTATGTCCCTTATCCTAGTGACATTATAGATACGACGCACTTTATATTTGATACAAGCGCAATGATCCAACGGGATTCATGTATGTGACATGCGAGCGGGGGTATCCTATGCAATAGATTTACTTAGGACTGGACCGTGAAATAGTAACTACTAGATGTAACTCTATTGACTAGTTAGGTTTCTATTTCAATAGGATGACTTAGATAACTTAGTCTTAATCCTTAGTATATTATAGACTTCTATTCACGAGGGGTTGTCCTTGGATTTGTATAGGTGAGAGTGGCCCATTCGGCGACTTAATAAGCCTACCATTTTAGGGACAAGATCGAGTGGAGAGCTGAGAACTAAAGGAATGATATATCATGTAATGGAAGACTACAGAATTAATAAGCACTTAAACCACATTTAATTTGAGTTTTAAACATGTTGTTCATATGATATTCATAAGAGGGTTTGAAACACATATTTACCTTTGAAGATTTCTACACGAATTCAACTAAAATCCACCAAGACAGAGCTTAAATCACCGAGAGCACTGCCACCGAGATCTTTTATACTATGTTCAAGCTAGAACGTGTGGTGGAAACACTTAAATTAAGTTGAATTGATGAAGAACAAGTGAGTGAGGTATGTAGGGTTTTCAGGTTATCACTTCAACAAGTATATCACAAAATCCTAATTGTTCTTCATGCATGGAGCTCCTTTATATAGGTAGAATTCATGCAAATGTATACGGTTGCATGAAGAATAGTTCCAACTTGAAGATCATTGCAAACTAGAAATGGAATTTGGTGATTATCCAACATAATGTGGTTATTGGATTTTTCCATTTTGGAAAAATCTACTAACCTAAAATGATTTAAAAAATCATTTACATTTTTAATTTTTAATTTTTAAATTAGTTTTAAAATTAATTAAAAAATTAATTAAATAAAACTAACTTTTTAATTAATTTTTTAATTATTAAAAAAATATTAATTTAATATTTCATCAATAAATCAATTTAATATTTAAATCATAATTTGAATATTAATTGATTTTCTAATTTTGTTTAATTTCAATTAAAGTAAACGTTTATAATTGTATCATACACAATCAATCGAAAACCCTAAAATTGAATTTGAACATTTCAAATTCATAACCCTAATTTCATACATCAATACTCAATTTGTTATTCTAATTTAATGAGCTAGTAGAAGGACCTAATGGACCTACAGATCATGAGCTCCAACGATCTGTAATTAATTCGTTAAAACTCTTTAATCGAATTAATTACTATTCGTTAACTATCAAGACACGCCATTATAGCTCGAAAGTTGCACTCTCCTCACTGTAGATATATTTTTGTCCATATAAACCATAATCAATAAGTCGATCCTTCACAGGTTGTTCGTATTTGCAACTGGGTCAAGATTACCGTTTTACCCCTATAAATACATCTAGTTCCTTAAGTTCCCACTGACCCTTTAATGAACAATTTGATTCATAATACTACTTATGAATCATGCCCTTCTCTATTATGAGAAGACGGGACTCCAATTGTTCAAGACCTGGAATCAGCACTTAAGAGAACAACCTATCTGCTAACCCTAAAATGGATAGGAGTGAATTCCATCTTATCCCTAAAATGGAAGGCTTATTGAGCAGTTATTTGGACTACTCTCACCCATGCAGATCAAAGAATAATCCTGAATAAACAGGAGTTCATAGCTAGCTAAGGATTAAGATCGAGTTATCCTAGGTTACTTAAATATGAAATAGTCAGTTTTAATAGTAAACGGTCGTTAAAGAAAAGTGACTATTTCATGGTCCAGTCTATATGCAAACTCATTGCATAGGATGCCTCCACTTACATGTCTCTACATGAAAGATCTATGGATCACATCATTTGTATTACCTATACAAAATTTCTCACATCCAATAGTGTTACCAGAATGAGATACTCAATTTCATCCATATACTTATAGACCATTTAGGATATATACTATTAACTTGATCCTGTTTATGTCACCACATAAAGTTAAAGTATTCATAATATAGCCATGGATATGTTTATTGGATTTTCATAATAGAATGCAAAATCAACAACTTTATTGAATAAGACACTTAATAATATTTTATTGATAAGTAGAATATTTAACATAAAATTTACGAACTGCGAGTTCTAGGACATTCCCAACAAGAACATGATAAAAAAAGATGGATTTCAATCCTTCTCGATTTAGGGTAAGTAGATGAGTGTTTCTTTAAATGATATCTACGTGACTTAAAAAAGGGTCATACCTTCTCACTGGCCCGAGAGGGGTTTCTGTTTAGCGGTTGGACAATAAATAGGTTGTTCATTAGAGAAGCATTGTTACTTAAGAATATAGAGGTAACCCATGGGTAAAATGGTAATTTGACTCAACTAATGTTAAAATACTCGTGAAGGACTAACTTGCTGTTATTAGTTTATATCCGTGGACACAGAAATATTTCTACAGTAAGAAGAATGCAGTTGTAGGTCGTTAGTGAAGTGTATCCACAGTTAACAAATATTGATTAATGTGGTTAATGAGTTTAGCAAATTAATCTCATATCATTGGAGCTTTTAATCTGTGGGTCCATTAGGTCCCGTTCCTAGCTTGTAAATGGTATTGAGATAACTATGTCTTTAATAGATTTTGAAACGTTCAAATTCACTCAGGGAAATAGTATAATGTATAATGATACATTATAATATAAATTTTATATTTTAATTAAACTTTATAATATAAATTTAATTGTGGATATGATTCAAAATTAATTTATGAGAGAATTAAATATTTGAAGGAGTTCAAATATTAATTTAATATGAATTGGATTTATGTTAAAACTATAGGTTAAAATTTAATGTTTACTAAAAGTACATTAAAACTATAGGTTCTAAGAGAAATACAATTAAATGTGATTTAAATGTAGGTTAAATTAAATATATGATATTTAATTTGATAATTAATTAATTGAAGAATTAATTAATTAATTAATTAATTAATTTAATTATATTTGATTTAATTAATTAATTGAATTAAAATTATAGGTTATGTGAGAGATATTCATTTTAATATGATTTAAATGAAATTATTAATTAAATTAGGTTTAATTAATTATTAATTAATTAATTTGATTTAATTTGTTAAATTAAGTTTCCCACAAAATTGGTCAACTGAAATCTGGGAAAGGGTGTAAATTGATACATTTATGAAGATGCACTATTTGAATTGATATAATTACTAGTTCGGAGTTTTAATTGTTACAACCACTAAAGTTTAAGAGTATAGATTGATTACTATCCTAAAATTCATTATTATTTTTTAATTCCCAAATGAACTAATTAATATTGAATTTTTAAGGGCAGTTGCAAATATATCAACTAGGTTTAAAATATTAGCAAATAAAACACAATGCAAAATAATTTGCATGTACAACAAAATTTACATCCAGCTCTCGGACTCTATCACTGATAGACTTATCGCTAATAGAAGTCAATCGACGATAAAGTCTATCACGATTAATGGATGGATCTTGCTTGTTACTATACAATTACTTATTAGCTCTAAAAATACTACATATTGCAATTATCCAATTTTCACCTCATTAAAGATAAAGTTGACAATCCTTTTAAATTTTGAAGTCACAATCTATATACTGTTCAATGTGATATTTTAATCTTTATTCTACGTTGAATTTGAAAGAAAAAATTGAAATAGGGTAATAATATGTAGGTTATTAAAAATCACTTTGATTTCTTGAACTTTTATTAAAAATAACAATTTAGTCTCAAAATTTTGATCTGTAATATTTTAATCCAGATACTTTCAAATAGGTGATAACTTATTCCTTGAATTTTAGTATGTAATAGTTTAGATGTTTACTTTTAAATTTGCAACATTTTAGTCTTTATGGTGAAAAATCTCACTAAATTTAATTGTAAATTTACTTGGTCTTTACAATTTATAAATATAATTGTCTTTTAATCAATCAAACAATCCGTCAATGCCAAAATTTGAATAGGAAAAACACACTCGACCTTCACATGACAACGGTAAATTTGTAACTCGGAGAATAACATGACTCGCAAGATATGAAAACTTACACACCCATATGGTGTTTGTCGCATAAGCTTCGATGTTCAAGTCAGAAAGTATAACTGTTAACAAGTAGAGAATTTAAATATATAATGGACTTACTTCATCTGGAGTCATAATGATGTATTTATAGTGAAATCTTGACCTAGGACATTCATTTCAAAGTTTTCCAGCCATATTAGGTTAACTTTCGAGTTGTATAGGTCAGAGCATGTACTTAGCAAGCCCTCTTCATCAAATTTAGAGGCTTGACCTTGACCTCATCCTCGACTAAGGTCGAGGTTGGTTTGAGCTTTTGACCCAATTTATCTTCTTCTCAAGGCTCAAATAGGTTGTGGTACGCTCCATTTATTAAATGGAGATGGTCGACCTCGACCTCATCCTTGGCTGAGGCTGAAGGCAACTAGGATACTTTGATTCAAAGTCAAACTAGCCATTTCCCTTAAACTCGTCTCATCTTCTTGGTCCAATTGCTTGTATGTTTACTATTGTTTTCTTGACCTGGTAGCTTCCTCTTCTTTGCTATGTTGCTTCTATCCTTTAGTCTAAAAATCACTCATAACACAATCGGTAAGAAATTTCATTAAATATCAATGATATTTATATGATTGAGACTAAATTGTTGAATATTTTAAAGTATAAATACTAAATCGATACTTTTTAAAATTTAAAGACTAAACCATACTAAACTTAAAAGTACATAGACTTTAGAGAAGTAATTTTTAACCAATTAATTAAGTAAATAGAGAAAATATTTGCGTATCTAACAATGTAAAAGATATATTCGCCGACATACATAGATGGGCCGCCTAACTCCGCCAGATTAGACGTTTGGACAACCGCCGACGGCCCAAATTCGATTGAGGTTCTTTGCGGCTGAAGTTCCCAAATTTTATACACGAGCCGGAAATATTAGACAAAAACGTCGATAAAATATTGATGTTCACAATCATTTTTTAAAAAAATTATGAATATAAAAAGATAATAGACCAGTTCAAATTTTTTAGAGAAAACAATTTTCTTCCAATTTCATCAAATTACATTTTAAACATAGATAAATGTTGTAATATAAATCTCAAATTTAAAAAGTTTTGTAATTTTAATCCCCTATTAAGTTATCTCCATAAAGAATATTTCTATTATGTGTTTAATGAATTCAAGCAAATGTAAGATATATATTGGATAAAACTCAAGAGAAAAATTCTAAAATAGCATTCGACACATTAATTATCTCTAATTGAAATTTATAGAATTTGACAACGTTATTTAATAGTTAATTTATGTCTAGGTCAAATTTATTTTTGTACAAAACATTATTTCATTAAAATTAATGGGTTTAAGAAGATTTTATATTATTTTATGTTAAAATTAACATGTGAATTAGCAAAAATTGAATCAAGAGTACAATGTGTAGCACTTGTTTTAAGTTTAGGATACAATTAAAAACTATTGAAAATTTAGAGTCAACATTGATACAATCCTAACAAGTTTAGGGTTATATTCGTTTTTTTTTTTTTTTTTTAGGAAACATCCAACAAACCAACTAAAAGATCACATCAGAAGAAACAAAAAACTAAAACTCGAACCACATAGGGTAAGGAGAAAAAAAAGAAGAAAAGAAGCGTGCTCCTCCAACGCCTTTGAAGCCAAAGAGTAAGCCAGATCATTATTTCAACTACGGGTATGGACAAAAGAAACATCGTCCAAATCTTACACATAAGACTTTGCCTCCTAGATGAAAAAGGATACTTTAGTAAGATCCTTAGAATTTCCAGATAATAGATTAACAACCTCTAAGCAGTCAGACTCCACAATAATAGGCTGAAGATTAAGAGACAACATGCTAGAGATAGATAGTACTGGCTTCAAGGATCTTGACTTCGTTGCATTTATTGATAAACTTGAAACTAATAAGAAGAACCCGACATAGATTATCACAAAGTACCTAGTCAGGACTGTTAGATCGTTCATTAGGCCTCCAGATTGCGTTAGTGTTCAGCTTCCATTTTTTATTATTAATATTTAATTTACATAAATAAAATTTTGTTTGTATTTATCATCACATTTTTGTTAATTTTTCGGTGATATAATAAAACTGTCGATTCACTTTTTAGGTTAACATTAAATAAGAGTAATTCAAAGATAATAAGAAACACCACAATGAAGCAAAGAGAAAAGACTTTTTGATTTTTCAAAAAACAAAAATATTATAAATAAAAAAAGTCAAGAAATTATGAGAGAGAAAAAAAAAAGACTTTTTGACTCGAGAAAAAAACACGTGGACTGATTATACCCTTTTGAACGAGTGCTATTTTACATGTACTTTTGAAAAGATTTCTTGATAATTTTTTTTTTAAACTAATACTTTTTCTTGATTTTTATTTTTCAAAAGTATTTACAGGTACTTTTTCACTTTTGAAAAATATTAACCTGCGTTCTACATGATATATATATTTTTTTAATGTAATTAAAATGACAAAACACTTTTTTCTATCTTTATTGTCTTTTTATTGACTAAATAAATTATTTTTTATTACATAATTGAAGAAATATTAGAAAACACTCAGGCGGATTTAGTATAGGTCTAAGGGGACTCAAGTTCCCCTCAATTTTATGCTCTTTATATAATATACATGTAAAAACGAACATAATACCAGTACTAATAGCTAGTCGTCTATTCTAATGGTAAATATGATTCTTAACTCTTTCCAAATCTAGGTTTAAACTCCACTCTTTACATTTATTTTTTCAGATTTTCCTTCCTTAATAGTCTTTCGATTATAAAGCACCCCGTCAACTAAATTTCTGGATCCACCATTATGGACTGTAACAACGATTATTTTTAGCTAAAACAACATAGTTCAACTGACATAAAACTTATACTATTAACTTCGAAGTTAGAAGTTTGACTTACACTATATATTAAGGAAAAAAACAACGAATATTTTAAAAAGCAAAATCAACCTTATTTATCTATATATTTTTTTTAAAGATTCGGAAAGTATATTTAATAATTTTTTTTATATATAATCCTCATTCTTTCAAAATTCCGATATTGGCCCTATATATATATATATATTCAATTTTTGGCCTTTTAATAATTTTCATTACAGTTTTAATTTAGATTCTACCCTAAATTTTGTATTCTAAATTATAGAATATATATGAACGACTAGTTTATTTTCCAGTAGAATTAGTTGAATAATTTATGGAACTCTACATTTATTAATTTTTCTTTAAAATAGATAAATAAATAAAAATAAAACAATAAAGCTATTGAAAAATAATGTTGTCAATCTGAACCTAACTTTGTAGATAAGACATTAATTATGATTTTAAAAGTGTTTAATCATTACTTTTGGAATCATTATTTGAACTAAAAAAAGAGAGAGAGAGAAAAAAAAAAAAGAGGCCCTGCATTATCCAAATTTTATTTTTCATTTAATTTCTACCATGGCCAAATTTGCCACTTTCAAATAATAGAGTCTTGATGTAAACTCCTTTGTTGAAAATTGGAGAGCTAAAATTGAACGTACTAAAAATTTAAAAATTGAAAAATCTTCTAACAAAAATTTAAAAACGAATGATTGTAAATGATATTTCATGAAATCTGTCAGAGATTGAACTCGACTTGAGAGATGGAGACATAAAGATGCAAGATCAAAATTTAAATTTAAATTCTTGAGTGATAAAAGTTTGAAGACCTGAGGTATATTCAAAATCTTTCTCTTTTTCTTATAACTTGGGCAAAAATATATAATTTGGTTTACAACAAAGTTTGAGTTTTCGATATTAAAGAAAATATTGAAGTCCCACTTTGATGAAAACATCGGAGAAAATTAATATAAATAAAAAAGAAAAAAACATTTGAATTAGTAAATAAAAAATTTATACTTTCTAAATATATATATTAAAAATGTGTATTATTAATATTATATTTACATTTGAATTTGTTGCTTATTTCGATGTCCAATGATATATTCTTTTACTGCTTTATTTCTTTGAACCAGTGCAATCATGTTGTGGAATAGTTCAACAAATAATTATAAAAATAAAAATACACATATGGAAGTTTATTTCTGCATGTGGAATATAAAATGTGGGCCAAGATTTTGACCACGTGTTTAACATTATATCTTTCTTTCCCCTTTAGGAAATAAAATAAAATAATTAAAAGATTGTGTCTAACAATCATGCATATAATATCATACAGCTCCGTTGTTGCAAATGTCATTTAGGGCATCCACATTTATTCTCTATCTAATGTCTTCTTCATCTTCTAGTTCAACCAATGATCATCTTTCGCCACCTGCGGTGGTGAAGCGGAGGGCTGGTCGGCAAAAATTTCAAGAGACCCGCCACCCGATTTTCAAAGGCGTTCGCCAAAGAAATGGTAAATGGGTTAGTGAGCTCCGACGACCTAACAAAAAATCCAGCCTTTGGGTCGGAACTTTTTGCAACCCGAAAACGGCGGCGGTGGCGTATGATGTCGTTGCCTTAGCCATTAAAGGTGAGTCCGCATCACTCAATTTTCCCAATTTGGCTTACTCCTTTCCACGAGTTATGTCGTCGTCAACCATACATGATATTCGGACGATGGCAATTGAGACGGCGAAGGCTTTTACGTCAAGTGATATATTGACATCTTTGTCTCCGTTATCACCTCCATCGTCACAGTCGTTATTGTGTTCTTTAACAGCGGATGAGAAGGTGGTACCAAATTTCTTTTGGGATGAGGATGAGGTGTTTAATATGCCGGCGATAATTGCTGGTATGGCGGAGGGATTGATTCTAACACCACCAAAAATAAAGAGCGAATTTGATTGGGAAGATTGTGAGAACATAATTGAGTTGACATTATGGAGTCATGAGTGAAGATTGTTTGATTTGAAGGATTATTCAACGACTTTAACAAGTTGAACATATGAGCGAATTTTATTACTAGAAATCCAATATATAAGAAGTGGCCCATACTTTAGTAGCCATACTATTCGTATTTCTAGTTTTAGTTCTTATTTTTGGTTTCATTCCGCTCTTGCTTGGCATGTCCAACTTATTGTACTTGATCAAAGGAAAATTGAGTTTTATTGTTTATATAAGTTTTTTTCTTTCTAAAAAACTAGAGAAGAAATAACTATATTTATGACTACTTTAATTAACAAATATTTTATCATTGTTTGGTTCTCTATTGTTGTTAGAAAATTGAACGATAATCATATATGAATAACACGATTCATTTTATATAAACATAATAATATTATATTGAATATATAAAATCTCTCTCGATCTCTTTATATAAACATGAAATATAATAGGTTTAACGTTATAGAATGGAATACTCACTTCACATTAATACATATAAATGAAAATCGTTTCTCATCTTATGCTAAAACATACACAATTGAAGAAAACTCTTTTAGAACATAAATAATAGGGATCAAATGGAGTCCTCTATCTCTCTAATTCCCTACAAATATATTAATTTTGATGTGTGTATTTTACCTTAATTATTTTGTCAAATTAGTTACATCTAATTAATTTAATTAACTTTTGATACAAGTAAATAGATTATGAAGGGTGGGAATTAAACTTATTACACATTTAAAATGACAATTATATAATTTTTTAATATCAAATATTACATTTATCATAATATCAAAATCATGAAAATATCATTAACTCTAAACTTAGAATAAAGATGAATATGAACATAACTCAACTAATTAAGACATTACATATCTTCTATCAAAATATTAAAGAATTCAAATTTCCTTATGTTTTTAACATCTTTCAATTATATGTTCTCTTATTATTAGTGATCGATGTAAAATTTACTGACGAGAAATTTAAATAGTCGATGTTTAGTGAGTTGGTAGAAATTTGTGACCAAAACCTTACTTACTAAAGAAAAATATCAATTTATACTTTTAAATTTACATGTTTCTATCAATTAAAATTTTCAACTAATAATTATGTCAATTTAAACCTCGTTTACCCATTTTTAGGACTTCATTTGGAAAATATCATGTGGAACTTATCATTTGTAACAATTTTACCCTATGTTATAATCACATTTTGAGAATCATCTATGTATCAATTCTCGTATGTTTGTAGATTTCTCTAAATATTAGTTTAAAAAAATAGACAATTAGAATTAATGCATTGTCGGTTTTTAAATAGTTAAATCTTAATTAAGAGGCTAAATTGATAGATTTATGACAGTTCATTGTATTTTTTAAAATAATTTATAAAGATCAAAGTTGGAAGAGAATTGAGTTTTGCTCTCTAAGTGACTAAGAAGATAAACGAGATTAAGCGATCTGTCGAAACTATGAGATGTAAAAATGCGTCAATAGGAGAATGTTCCACTCTAGAGAAAAGCACCTACACGAACAGTGGTAGACGAAGCGAAAGCGAGAATTATTCCGGAAGAATTTTGGTAACTCAGCCCACAACAGTTATGTTGGTGTGGTCGGTATTTTTTTGTTACACCCACTTTCATATTCCCCACTTTTCCAAAAAACCGACACGTCGGTTTCGTTATCTCTTAACGGCAAAAAACAAATCAAGTCATACTCAACGATGTGTCGGCTTCTTGCTGATTATAAACGTGCGCTCTGCATCCTTTTTTTCTCCAACACGTGGAACCGTCTTCGGTCCCCCCGGAGGAGAAAAACAAATAATAATAATTGTTTTGTCTTTCTTATGCACAGCGTTTCTCACATGACCTTCTTTTTTATTGGTATCTCCATTGTTGGATTACTATCTCTTTTCTTTATGTTCTACTCTACAACTCAAAATCTAGCCCGAAAACTTTTTATTGGATTTTCATTTATTTCAATGGTAAATTTATAATTTGAAAAGACAAAATGAACGGTAAAATGAAGAAAAAAAAAAAGACTCTAATACTAAAGTTCAAGAGGGAGAAAATCGTGTAGAATAGAGTGTTATTCCAAATGAAAATTGTTGTATTGTGGATAAACTCACTGCCTTGAAAGTAAGAACAGTGCGACCTTGGTGCTATATCGCAAGAAGTCAGTTGCTACCCAAGGTTCATACAACACTTGGACTCTAACGTCTTCTCGTCGGAGAACGGATTGGAATCAATAGAAATATTAGCTCAGAAACATTAATGGTAGCTGAAAATCGAGAAGATCAGAACATCTGAAAAGCTAGGTTTTTCTGTGTCTCCCCCAAGCTGCTCAAAAAACTTTTTTTAAGAAGAAGAAGAAATGACGTTTTTAAATCTAGAATTAATTTTGATACATTTATTTTGGTAAATAAAAATGTTTATCAGTTATAAACTGTGATCTTTTGATAAAATTAAAAAGAATAGGTAGTAAAAACCTATTTTATTTCGCACAAGTGCAATTACCTGAACCTAAACCACCCATCTAATCGAACAGGTTGCAGCATGTGTGTGGTAACCCAAATAGGGGTCACATGGGTTGAGTTGAGGGTATTTTTTGGACCAACTCAAAATTTTGGGTTGGTTTGATTGGCAACCCAAATAGAGTTTCCAACCCAACCCTTAAAATTCAGGTTGGGTTGGGTTGGGTCATTGGGTTATAACTTTTTTATTTATTTTTTATTTTTAATAAAAATATGTAAATTTATATACAACACATGACTAATAACTAAAATCTCATAAAATTAATATGTTAAATACCAAATATCTATGATATTTATTGTAAACCTTAAATAAAGACAAATATCATAGCAATTTTAAAAGAAAAATATTAAAAATTCACAAATTAATCAATACAAAGTAATCAAACTTTAAACAAGGAGGAATATATATATATATATACATATTCGGGTTGGGTTGGGTCAACCCAATTTTTTTTAACCAACCCACAACCCAACCCGACCCAATAAAAATAGAAAATTCAACCCAACTCAACCCAGGAACAAAACTAACCCAACCCAACCCTTACATGGGTTGGGTAGTCCGGATTGTTCGAGTTGTCGGGTTATTTGAACACCCCTAACCACCACCACACTTTGGAAGCTCCCTTGCAAGCATTTATATATATACCCACTTGCCAAGTCCAAATCTTCAAATGTGAGACAAGTTCTACATTTTTTCTCTTGAAACTACTTTTTCTTTTTGTTATGGGCCAAAAGCCAAAGTCATACCCAACCTAAAGTAGTTAAAACTTAAAGTTTAAGTTCTAGCTACCTCGTGCAGTGTTATTATAACGTATTTAATTTATTGGAAGAATGACCTAGAGTTCTTCTCTTGCACAAGTTAGGGATTAGATATATAATACAAAAATTACTTGGTCCTAAACTTACTTGAGCTTAGCTTCACTTTCATCTTGTACTCTTTTTCTAGTTTTCGACCAATTTCATCATGTCTCCAATTTCACTCACAACATCTATTTCTACTTTCAACTTGTATCTCTCTTGTAGCAAAACAAAATTCACAAAACACTCGAGCAAGATATTAATCGATCTTTCCTTTCTTTAGAGTCTAAGGTATGTTTATGTAAGCATCCTTGATATTTCTTTAAAAGAGCTCTTTCATCAACATATGTTGGATTATTATTAGGCTCATTGCAAAAAGTGCAAAATACATTATAGTAATTAGGCTTATAGCACCAAGTTTTGGTTTTTGCAAAAAAAATGGGGAAAAAATAAGGCTCAAACCACCCCTAATAAAATAAAATTGTCCCAAATGTCCTCATTATTAATATTTGATATATTGTCGACATACTATTGATAAAGTTGAAATTTTTTTGATATATTATATACTGCTAATATAGTGACTGATATATGATATATTGTTGATCATATATTATTAACATCTTGAAAGTGGTTTGATATATGTATAGATATATCATTGATATACTTATAATATTCCAGTGGTTTTATGAGTTCTCTCAACATTTGAAAATTTGAAATGAAGGATAATTTTTTTATTTTATTGACAGTTTTTTTTTTTTTTTTTTTTTGGGTGGTACTGTGTGAATCTAGGGCTAATTTGTCAATTTTGAACTAATGAACTTTTTGATGAGTTAAAATATCATATGATTCAATTCGACCATGCTGGGCATATTTGATCAAAAGATTATAAAGAAGTCGTATTATTTGAGCATCAATTTTTGTTTTTTCAAATTCAATATGGACACGTATTTATGTACAATAGATAAAACATGTAATTTTGTCGATAATTTAAAGGGTTATTGCAATTGGTAGCATTTTAAGGATAATAATTAAGTGTACAACATTATTTTTTTAAAAATTGCAAATATAGCAAAGTCTATCAGCAATAGATTTCTACCATTGATACACTCTTACCAGCGGTATAGTCTATCACTGATAAACTTCTACCAACAATATGGTCTATCACCGATAGACTATCTAAATTTTGCCATATTTGTAATTTTTTTACATTATGTTATATTTACTAATACTTTTGATCTTATTGCTATATTTACAACTGTCCCTAATTTAAAAATAATGACAATGGAAGAAAACTTTTGTCCAACAATCTCCTTCAAAGATCATATTTAAAAAATGTAAATTTATAAATATTGCAAATGTGTCTTAAGGATCTTACATATCTATCTACCCATTCAAAGGAAAAGATAGCAAAAAAGAAAGAAATAAATAAACATCGCAATACTAGAAATGGAAGGTGGGTAGAATTAATACAAATTTCATATATACATCTACCCACTTACAAGAAAAATAAATAAATAAAAACGAAAAAAAGTAAAGAAAAGAAAGGAAGACAAATAATGAATGATAACGACAATAATAATAGGAATGGACGGAAGCCAAAAATGCACTTCAATGGAGCAATAAATGGAAATATTCAAAGCCATTCATTCCCAAGTTTAAAATCTCCAATGATAATTGTTGGATATTTTTTAAATATTTGTAAAAATAAAAAGATAAAAGAAGGGCATTTTTATTTTCTTTTTATTGAAAAAAAAACATTGTTGGATATTTTCAAATGATGGTCGTTGGATATTCATAAAGATGCTCGCGATATGCCCAATTTGATTTACCTATGTTACATAAATTTGTGAAAGGAATCTGATAGTATTAGATATATGTGTCAAGGAAGTGACATTGTATCAAGGATGGTCGTTGGAACTTTTTCTCACCTATTTTTTCTAGAGCTACCAGCAGTGGAATCATCACAGGTCCTCCCCTAAATCAACTTCTCAACTAAGTGACATCCATCAAAATGGATAGGTCGAACTTTTTGCTTTGGCAGAATCTTGCATGGCCAATTCTAAGAAGTTACAGATTGGAAGATTATCTAACTGGGAAAACTCCTTGCTCAGATCGTTTTATTCAAGTTCCAACAAGTGGTCAATCCGGTGAAAGCTCTACTGCAGATCCAACCACTGTTTCAGTCCCTGATGTCGAAATGCAATCAAATCCAGCTTATGATGCCTGGATAGCAGTGGATCAGCTCCTTTTGGATTGGCTTTATAACTCAATGAACCAGAAGATAGCAATACAAGTGATGGGTTTTTAAACTTTCAAAGAACTCTGGGAAGCAATCCAAGAGTTGGTTGGAGTCCAATCCAGAGATGAAACAGATTACCTCAAAACAATGTTTCAGCAAACTCGCAAAGGCGCATTGAAAATGAGTGAGTACCTTGCTATGATGAAACGTTTTGCTGATGGTCTTGCCCTTGCAGGTTCCCCCATCTCCTCCTCTGATCTAACTTCACAAGTGCTAGCTGGTCTTGATGAAGAGTATAACCCAGTTGTAGTAGCAATCCAAAGCAAAGGAATAACTCGTTGGTCTGATCTGCAATCTAACCTACTATCATATGAGAAAAAGCTTGAGTATCAACTTACTGTCAAGATAGGAATTACCGGAATAGCTAATGTCTCACTCTCACCCAGCCCACCCTCAGCCAACATTGTGCATAATTAGTCCAATCCTTCAATACACACCCCTCGAAACTCTTCTAGATATACACAACCACTAAATTTTAAGGGCAGAGGAGGTCGCAATAGGGGCCATGGTCGTTGGAATAATGCATCCACAACTAGACCAACCTGCCAAACTTGTGGAAAACTTGGGCATACAACTAATGTTTGCTACTTCAGATACAACAAAGAGTTCAACAACCCCAGATAAACTTACAACCGTATTGAATCTACTCAACTCCCACCAAATCGAAGTTAAGAACAGAACACCTCTGTTCTTCTTACTCATTCAGCTGTAGCTTCACTTGAGTCAGTTGCTGACCCGAACTGGTATGTAGATAGTAGGGCGTCCTCACACATCACCAGCAATCCAAGCTTCCTCCAATCCTCATCTGCCTACACAGGTAATAACAAAGTAGTGGTTAGAAATGGTAAATCCCTTCCTATATCTCGCTATGGACATACAAATATACCTTCTAGTTCTGGTGTTCTGTCATTATTAAATATTCTTTATGTGCCTGCCATAGCTAAAAACCTAGTAAGTGTATCCAAACTTACCAAAGACAACAATATAGTGGTTGAATTTCATTCTGACTTTTGTGTGGTCAAGGACAAGAAGTCGGGAGTACCAATCCTGAAAGGCTAGCTTAAAGATGGGCTATACCAGCTGGAGGATGTCAACCAGTCTATAAATAAAGCACCTCTTACTTCAAGATTGTCAGATGCTCGCTTGGCTACTCCATCCAAAGAGTTCTCACGTCAGTCTGCTTTTCAAACCAGCAGGACAGTAACCACAATGATTCTCCACAGACGACTTGGCCATCCATCCCCTAAAGTTTTGTCAAAAGTAATTAGTGGATGTAACTTACAAATTACTGATAATGAGAAGTCATTTTGTGAAGCTTGTCAGTTTGGAAAGTCTCATGCCTTACCCTTTTCTGACTCTCTTTCCCATGTAAGCACACCTTTTGAACTAGTGCATACTGATCTATGGGGGCCAGCCCCAATGCTTTCTGCAGATGGATATAGATACTATATGTTGTTTGTTGATGATTGTAGTCGATTTACTTGGCTATATCCGTTAAAACAGAAAAGTGACACTGCAATTGCCTTTAGACACTTTCAAGCCTTTGTTCTTAATCAATTCAACAAATCCATTCACATGTTGCAAATGGATGGTGGGGTTGAGTACAAAGCAGTGGCACATTTATGTGATCAGCTTGGAATTCAAATAAGGGTCTCCTGCCCCTACACTTTAGCACAAAATGGTCAAGCTGAACGTAAACATCACCATGTTGTTGAAACCGGTTTTACTCTTTTAGCACAGGCTAAGATGCTATTGCACCTATGGTGGTATGCCTTTCAAACTGTTGTTTATCTTATTAACTCTCTTCCCTCTCATATCCTTCAGGGTCACAATCCCATAGAAGTGGTACATGGAAGCAAATTCGACCTGTTATCTCTAAGAGTTTTTGGGTGTGCGTGCTATCCACACCTTCGTCCATACCAGCACCATAAGTTTACCTTTCACAGCAACAAATGTGTATCTTGGCCCTTCCCCAATACATAAAGGTCACAGATGTCTTACTGAGGATGGGAAGGTCATCATCTCTCGCCATGTCATATTTAATGAAGACGAATTTCCATTCCAAACAGGCTTTGCTAACCTTCAAATTTCTTCTCCCACAAATATAGCTCCATCAATCTCCACATGGTTCTCTTCACCTCCTGTCCATCCATCTTCTCCACAACCCTCACCTGAAACAAATCCCTCTATCCAACCTCAATCTCCTCACACTTTTCCTACACCAGCCACAAGTTCACTTTCCCCACATCCTAGCCCATTACTATCTCCCTTAACTACTTCTCAATCCTCTACAGTATCACCCTTAACAACACCTCTACCCTCCCCTCCACAGCAATCCCTACAACCTACCACTCAACCCCTCATTGGTACTCATCCAATGATCACCAGAGGAAGGCTGGTATTTTCAAACCCAAGGATTGGGTTGCTGAATGTATTAAAGACCTTACTCAGAGTGAACCAACTTCAGTCTCTCAGGCTCTTACAGCTCCACAGTGGCAAGAAGCTATGAATGAAGAACTTGCTGCACTGCAACGTACAAATACCTGGTCACTGGTACCTCCTTCATCTGATCAAACTGTTGTTGGTTGCAAATGGGTCTATCGTATTAAACGTGATATTCAAGGCCTTGTTCAACGGTATAAGGCACGTCTTGTTGCCAAAGGGTTTCATCAACACCCTGGCTTTGACTATTTTGATACATTCAGTCTTGTTGTTAAGATGCCTACTATTAGAATTGTACTTACTTTGGCAGTGTCTCATCACTGGCCACTTCGCCAGATTGACTTCAATAATGCCTTTCTCAATTGCAAGCTGAAGGAGATTGTCTACATGTCTCAACCCCTGGGCTTTGAAGGCAAAACTTACCCACATTACGTTTGCAAGCTTAATGAGCTCTCTATGGTCTCAAGCAGGCTCCTCGTGCGTGGAATGATGACTTCAAAGCATCTCTTTGTCAACTCGATTTCAAAGTAAGCTCCTTAGACACTTCTCTATATTATATGCGTACCTCATCCTCCATCATTCTGCTGCTAGTTTATGTAGATGATTTGATACTCACCGGCAGTGATCTAACTCAAATCGATCATCTTGTTGCCCGATTGCATACACAGTTCTCTCTCAAAGATCTAGGACAGCTCAGCAAATTTCTTGGTGTCCAAATCTCTTATACACCCTCCGGCTTACATCTGCATCAAGCTCAATACATAACTGAGCTTCTCTCTAAACTAAACCTCAACCATATGAAACCTTGTCCAACCCTTGCAGTACCTGGCACCTCTCTGTCCTTGAGCATTGGAACACCCCTCCATGACCCATTTCTATATCGTAGCACAATTAGTGCTCTTCAATACCTCACTAATACAAGACCGAACATTGCCTTTATTGTTAATAAACTTAGCCAATTCCTCAAAGCTTCTACTGATATTCATTGGTCAGTTGTCAAACGTGTGCTTAGATATCCTGCAGGGACTCTCCATTTTGGCCTAACCATCAACTGTGATACTTACCTCAATTTAACAGCCTATTCTGATGCAGATTGGGCCTCAAGTATTGATGATCGAAAATCTACAGCTACTTATTGCCTCTATCTTGGATCGACTCTCATTTCTTGGTCATCTAAGAAACAAATGACAGTGGCTCGTTCCAGTACTAAGTCTGAGTATCGAGCTATTGCTCATGCTGCAATCAAGATCATTTGGGTAAAAAATATGTTAACCGTGATTGGTTTCTCTCCAAAGGGTATACCTGTTCTCTGGTGTGACAACATGGGTGCAGGTGCCTTAGCTGCCAACCCTGTCTTTCACGCACGAACTAAGCATATTGAAATAGATGTGCACTTCATCCGTGACCTTGTCCTTTAAGATCAACTTCATGTTAGATATGTACCCTCAGAAGAACAATTGGTGGATTGCCTAACTAAGCTTTTACCCCTTGATACATTTGTCTACCTTCGAAGCAAGGTCGGATTAAAGGACTTAGCCTCTCGCTTGAAGGGGATGTCAAGGAAGAACAAATTTCCTCGTCAGCAGATGACAAGGAGCCATGTAGAAGCTAATGTGTATGCTCTCACTAGTCTCACTGGTGTGTATGCTATCGTTGGCGTCGCTGGTGTGTATGCTCTCGCTGGTGTCGTTGGTGTGTATGCTCTCGCTGGTATCGCTGGTTTGTATACTCTCACTAGCGTCACTGGTGTGTATACTCTCACTGATGCTGATGTGTATGCTATCCTAACAACCTCTACCATATAATTATTCTCTACCAGCTATACAGAAGATTCATTAGTTATTTTTTGTCCTTATTCTAAAACCTAAATGTATATATCTATACATCACTACCCTGTATTAAGTGTGGGGAAAATATTTAATATACGAAATCAAATATACAGAAAAGGGAAGAGAAATTGCTCTCCCAGATCTTCATCTTCTGCTGCAACTTTTTCTTCTTCAAGCTTAGCTCATATAGCTGCTCGACTATATGGAATATTTTGATAATTAGTTAATATTTGTTATTATTCAGTTTTTCTGTTATGGGCAGTATATATATATTTGAGTGAGAGTAATAAAAAAAGTCAAGAAAAGTATTCTCTCTTTCATCTCTGTTTTCTCATTCTTCTCTGTTTCTAATATGGCATCAAGTGAAAATGTTATTATTTCAAAATAAAGGGAACCAACCTTTAGTTGAGAATCCCACATTGGAGACTTTTGAAAAGAAAGTCTCCCTTTCATACTCCAATCTTGGACTCGGTTTCGTTCCCAAGGGGTACCCATGTTTTGAAAAGAGTGAGAAGATAGACCAATGTGGGCTCGATGGATGTCCCACACGCGTGTGTGTTTCGATCGGTTTTCTTTTCGGGTTGTTTCATCCTAGGGACGACGTGACAATATTCCTAACCTAATTACACACTTGGGCAGAGCCGCGAAACGTCTTAAAGAGAGCGAGGTCCGTGACTCAGCTTATAACGAGCTTCTGTTTTGTAGGTTCCGTTCTTCGCTCGACCATCGTTTGCTGTTGTCCTGTTCTTCGTCTGAGGGTCTTACCGTTGACAAAAATTTTAAGACGTTTCTGCTATATCACTAATGGCCCTCATAAGTAACAACGACGTTATGACATCTGACCTCAACCGTCCATTCTGGTTCAAACGGTGGAAGCAAAAGATGCTATTCTTTCTTATCGTCAAGAAAGTTGCAGGGTGGGAGGAGAAAGATTTTCTATGTAAGAACTTTATTTTACACGGTTTGACTGATGATCTGTATGACTACTATAACATAATGAAAACAACGAAGGAGGTCTGGGATGCCCTGCAAAAGAAGTACGACACCGAGGAGGCCGGGTCGAATAAATATGCTATCGGCCGTTATCTCATGTTTCAGATGACGGATGACAAATCTGTGGAGGCCCAGTACCATGAACTGCAGATGATAACCCATGAGATAATTACTGAAGGTATGCCTTTAGACGAACAATTCTAAGTTGTTGTTATTATTGATAAATTGCCCCCTTTTTTTTAAGGATTTTAAGAACACTTTGAGGCATAAGTGTTGGGGTTGATGCCCTAAAGTCTCGTGTCTTGTAGTTTGTATATAGTTTGTACGAATGCTTGTATTGTATAATATATGATATTTACTTCACATCTTGTTTTTTGCTTAGTTGTATGTTTTATTTGCTTTACCACAAACCAATAAACATAAAATCTCTGGTTATCAGTATGTAAGCATTTATGTGGTGACATACAAGTGGATCATGTCTTGAGTGATAACCAAAATGGTCTGTAGTATATGAATATAGGAGGGAAACCTTATCCTGGTAATGCTACGGATGCGGCCCGCTTTGTGGAATGGTCACAAATGTTGTGAGTTGTCACAGATGATCTGAACCTGATCATTCATGTAGGGGACATGCGAGCCGGGGCGTCTTATACAAAGAGTTTGTATAAGATCTGACCATGACAAAGACTTCATGTCACTATGATGACCATAGGTAACATGACCTCAATCCTGAATGAGTTAGGAACTCCTGCTATTGATGGTGGACCTTTGATTTATATGGGTGCGAGTGGCAAGGTCGCCAATTCAAACTTACCATTTTGGGGATTCGTCTGATTTGGGAGCTGGGAACTCAGCTACACAAGATGGAATTCACTCCTTCCCCGAAGCAGGGGTAAGTAGATAGATAGCTCCCTTAAGAGCTGATTCCAGGGCTTGAACGATACGGCGCCACACACCTTCTCTTGGTCCTAGAGGTGTTCACACATAGTTGGACTATGTTGTATTGTTCATTAGAGGAATCAGTGGTACTTAAGAAGTGAGATGTAACTACATGGGCAAAACGGTAAATTGGTCCAGCTGTACTTACGAGCATTTGTGAAGGGTCATCATACTCATAATTGGTTATATCCGATGGACACAGAAATATATCTGTGGTAAGATGAGTTCAATTGTTGGTCTTTAGTAGAATGCCCGACAATTAACAGATGGTGGATTTCGTGGCTAAAGAGTTTAGTCATCTATTCACATACCATTAGATCTTCGAGCCACAGGTCCATTAGGTCCCCTCGGTAGCTTGGATAAAGTCGAGAATCAGTGTTTGGGTCAGTTTGAAATGTTCAAATTGACAAGAGGGGATTCGGTTATATATGATATAATTGATCTGGTTGATTACATATGATATAATTGACTAAATGTATGAGATACATTATTTTGGAGAAATTTAGATATAAATATCATTTATATCATGTGGAGGAGAAATTACTATAGTAGATATGAGATATCAAACTATAGAGTAAGAATATAATATGATTATATTTATTAATTATTAAATTGGTTAATTATATGATAATTGGCCTAAAACTTCTCTCGGTCATGCGTTAGTGGGAGCAGCTGCATTCAGTTATGGTGACTGATGAATAATATGAAAATTTGTTTCATTTTGTAAAAGTTCAAAAAAATTGGCAATCGGTGTGAAAATGTAACGATCACATAGTTTGAGATCCTATACGATAGTTGCACATCGCCTAAACGATCACACACCAGTGCCTAAACAATCGCATGCTAGTTTCTAAATGATCGCTTAGCTTTTCTAAACGATCACATTGCTTTTCTAAACGATCGCATAGTATGCCGCATTTTCTAAACGATCGCATGCTAGTTCCTAAACGATCGTTTAGCTTTTCTAAACGATCGCATAACTATTTTAAATGATCGCATAGTATGCCGCGTTTTCTAAACGATCGTCTACCATTTACTAAACGATGCTTAGTAAAATATACACGATCGTATAGCTTCTTCTAAACATTAAGCACTTAGGTATACGATAGCTCCTTTTCTCTCCCACTTGCTTATCGTCTACATGATTTATTCTTTCTCTAACCTTTACCAAACTCACCAAAGACCACACTTTGAATTCTCACTCCGAGAATACCAAGGGCTCCATTTTGGTGGTGTCGTCCTTACTGCTGTTCACTTGTTCATGACTGTTAGTGTTGCTGCCGTTCGTGTAGACGATCGTGTTGCTGCAGCTGACTTGTTTGCTAGGCGATATAGTTCACGTTGAGGACTTCCGCTGCATCTGAGTTCAAAGCTTGAAGAAGGTCTTCAACTAGTATGAGAACTCTCTCCCTTGTATTTTAGTGTTCAAAACATGCCTTTAATTAGTGTGAATTTGCATAACTATATGTTAAAATGTATATGTTGTATTTCGGTCACGATGAAATCGAAAAGATCCGAATGCGCTCATGGATGCTCTTCATTAAGAGTTCTTTCAATAAGTCCAAGGAGTTCTCCTTAGAGAGTTTTATCACCCGACTAAGGATTAAGGAGGAAGCTCGTAAGCAGGACCAAAAATAAGAGGTGAACGCCATACCTGAGAGACCTGCCTCCGCTGTGGTAAAACCTGACCAAAAATTAAAGGGAGCAAAGAGGAAAAGTCAGAACCGTGGGTCTAGCAACCAGAACCAATAGAAAAAACAGAAACCCCCTTCAGAAGAAATGATACATTTTCTCTGCTTTAATTGTAATAAACTGGATACATGGCTAGGAACTATAGGAACAAGCATCGTCCTATTGGCTAGGAGTACCTGACAGAAGAACCGTTAGTTGCCATGATCATAGAAGTAAATGTGATCGGTGGTTGTGAAGAGTGGTCGATAGACACTGGCGCTACGCGCCATGTCTGTCACGACCTTAGTCTCTTTAAAACTTATACTAAAACTAAGGATAAGTGTATTCTGTTGGGGGATTAGCACTCCACTAAAGTAGCTGGAACCGGCGAGGTGGAACCAAAGTTTACTTTCAGGAAGACCTTTACGTTGAAGGACATCCTGCACAATCCGGAGATAAGAAAGAAATTGGTCTCAGGCAATCTTCTTAACAAAGTTGGGTTTACTTAAATCATAGGGGTAAACTTATATACCCTTACCAAAAATAATGTATTCGTAGGGAAAAAGTGGACGACGTTATGACATCTGACCTCAACCGTCCATTTCGGTTCGAAGGAGCGAACTTCAGACGGTGGAAACAAAAGATGTTGTTCTTTCTTATCATTAAGAAAGTTGCCGACTGGGAGGAGAAAGATTTTCTATATAAGAACTTTATTTTAAATGGTTTGACTGATGATCTGTATGACTACTACAACACAATGAAAACAACAAAGAAAGTCTGGGATGCCCTAAAAAAGAAGTACGATACCGAGGAGGCCGAGTCGAAGAAATATACTGTCAACTATTATCTCAAGTTCAAGATGACGGATGAAAAATCTATGGAGGCTTAGTCCCATGAACTGTAGAAAATAGACCATGAGATAATTATTGAAGGTATGCCTCTAGACGAACAATTCTAAGTTTCTGTTATTATTGATAAATTGCCCCCCTTTTTTTAAGGATTTTAAGAACACTTTGAGGCATAAGACTAAGGAGTTCTCCTTTGAGAGTCTTATCACCTGGCTAAGGATTTAGGAGGAACCCCGGAAGTAGGACTAGAGGGAGGAGGTGAACAACGTACCTTGGAGATCCGCCTCTATTGTGGTGATACCTAAGAAAAAAATCAAAGGGGGCAAAGGGAAAGGTCAGAACTTTGGCTCCAGCAACTAGAACTAACAGAAAAAATAGAAACCCCCTTCAGGAGAAATGATACAGTTCCTCTGCTTTAATTGTAATAAACCTGGACACATGGCTAGGAACTGTAGGAACAGGCATCGTTCTAATGGATAGGAGAACTTGACAGAAGAAGAATTTGTTGCCATGATCACAGAAGTAAATGTGATCGATGGTTGTGAAGAGTGGTAGATAGACACTGGCGCTACGTGCCATGTTTGTCCCGACCTTAGTCTCTTTAAAACTTATACTAAAACTAAGGATAAGAATATTCCATTTGGGGATCAGCACTCCATGAAAGTAGTTGGAACCGACGAGGTGGAACTGAAGGTTACCTCTGGGAAGACCCTTACGTTGATGGATGTCCTCCACACTCCGGAGATAAGAAAGAATTTGGTCTCAGGCTATCTTCTCAACAAAGTTGGGTTTACTTAAACCATAGGGGTAGACTTATATATCCTTACAAAAAATAATGTATTTATAAGGAAAGGGTGTGCAACTAAGGGGATGTTCAAATTAAATTTAGACCTTAATAAAATAAAATCTTTTGTGTATATGTTGTGTTCTATGAATGTTTGGCATGCTAGACTCTGTCATGTGAATAAGAATTTAATTAGTAACATGATTAGGCTGGAAATGATAGCTAAGTTATCCACAAATGAATTTGATAAATGCGAGTATTATAGTTAGACTAAAATCACTAAAACTTCACATAAATCTGTACATAGGATTTCTGAGCCTTTAGATTTAATTCATACTGATTTATGTGAATTTGATGGCATCTTGACTAGGAACAGTAAAAGATATTCCATTACTTTTATTGATGATTGCTCTGATTTTACTTTTGTATATTTACTGAGAATCAAAAGTGATACTTTTAATGCCTTCAAATTATTTGTTTTTGAAGTAGAGAATCAGTTTAATAGAAAGGTTAAAAGACTTCATAGTGATAGGGGAACTGAGTACGACTCGGACGGTTTTAATGAGTTCTTTAACTCAGATGGAATAATAAATGAAAAGATCGTACCTTACTCTCCTGAAATGAACAGGAAAGACGAAAGAAAAAAATAGAACTTTAGCTGAGCTTGTAGTTTCCATTTTACTTAGTTCAAAAGTTGCGTTTTATTGGTGGGGTGAAATCATCCTTACCGTATGTTATATCCTAAATACAATCCCAAAGCTAAAAACACTTCACATTATGAAATTCTCAAGAATAAAAAATCAAGCTTGTCTTATTTTAGAACATGGGGTTGTCTAGCCTTTGTAAGGATTCAAGACCCAAAAAGGAGAAAGCTAGCTAGTAGAGCCTATGAGTGCGCCTTTATAGGTTATGCCTTAAACAGTAAAGCCTATAAGTTCTATGATCTAGTCAACCAAGTGATCATTGAGTCAAATGATGCCAACTTCTTTGATAATAGATTTCCTTTTAAATCAAGGAATAGTGGGGGGCTTGGGATGTAGTGGTCTAACCTAGTTATAAATCCTACCTCTACAGAGGAAATCGACTAAGAACTTAAAAGAAGCAAAAGAGCTAGAATCGTCAAGGATTTCGGAGATGACATCCTGACCTATAATGTAAAGAAGATCCTAAAGATCTAAAAGCTATCCAGTCCTCAATAGATGCCAACATATGGCAAGAAGCCATAAATGATGAAATGGACTCACTTGAGTCAAATAGAACTTGATACTTAGTATATCTACCCTCAGGTTGTAAGGCAATAGGGTGCAAATGGATCTTAAGGACCTGATGAAATTGTTGACAAGTTTAAAGCTAGGTTAGTGGTAAAGGGCTTTAGACAAAGGGAAACCGTAGATTTCTTTGACACCTTCTCCCCTGTCACTAGAATTACCTCAATCTGTGACCTATTTTCTCTTGTTACTCTTTATAATCTTGTAGTACATCAGATGGATGTAAAGACTGCTTTCCTAAATGGTGAACTTGAAGAAGAGATTTACATGGAACAACCTGAGGGTTTTTATAGTCCAAGATCAAGAAAATAAAGTGTGTAAATTAGACAAATCTCTCTATGGACTAAAACAAGCTTCTAAGCAATAACATGAAAAATTTGTTGTCCTTATCCTATTTAAAGGTTTCAAGGTTAATGAATGTGGCAAATGCATTTACTATAATTTTGAAAATAATCTTTGCACTATCTTGTGTCTATATGTAGATGATTTGTTGATCTTTGGGTCGAACTTGCATGTCATAAATGATGTGAAATCAATATTGAGTTCAAACTTCGATATTAAAGACTTAGGAGAAGCAAGTGTAATCTTAGGCATAAAAGTGAATAGGTCTGAAAAGAGAATTTCTTTGGATCAATCTCACTATATAGAAAAGATTCTAAAGAAATATAATTACTTTGAATGTAAACCAGCCTGTACTCCTTATGACCCTAATGTTAAGTTGTTCAAGAACACTGGTGACAGTGTTAATCAATCTGAGTATGCAAGCATCATAGGCAGTCTTAGATACGCTGCTGACTGCCTTAGGCCTGACATAACTTATGCTGTAGGATTACTTTGCAGGTTTACAAGTAGACCTAGTAAAGAACATTAGAATGCTCTATAAAGGGTAATGAGGTACTTGAAGAAAACCCAAAACCTAGGATTACATTATCAGAAGTTTCCTACTGTCGTGGAAGGGTTCAATGATGCTGACTGGAACTCTCTTTTGGAGGATTCAAAGGATAAAAATGGTTATATCTTTAATATAGCAGGCGGAGCTGTCTCTTGGAAGTCAAAGAAACAGACTATTTTAGCCCAATCTTCGATGGAGTCAGAAATTGTAGCACTAGCCACAGCTAGTGAAGAAGCAGGTTGGCTTAGACGTCTGTTATTAGAGACTCCTTTATAGGAAAAGCCAGTACCAGCCATATTGATCCATTGTGATAGTACTACAGTAATCGCAAAAGTTCAGAACCGTTACTACAACAGAAAGAGACGAGAAATACATCATAAGCACAGTACCGTTAGAGAGTTTCTCACTACTAGTGCAGTTAGAGTGGATCATATATGGATTGATGAAAATTTGGTAGATCATTTGATGAAAGGACTAGCCAGAGAGAAGGTTTTTAGAACCTCAGAAAGGATGGGACTCATGCCTATAGAAAGATGAATCACTGTGAGGAAAACCCAACCTGTAGATTGAAGATCCCAAGAAGCAGGTTCAACAGGTAATAACTAATCACAAGTAATATGTGGTGAATCATGCTAAACCAAACACATAGTTGAATTCCTATGATTTAGAGTCTGAGCATGATATCCTAAAGTGTAAAAAAGGTTGAACTCAGTTCTTAATGAGATCTATACTTGATGACAAATAGGATATCTAGCTACAGGAGTAATCTTGATAAACTCACCTATGTGAAAGTGGAAGTGGGGGCCGCTTCCTATGGAGTTTTTTAGGCAAACTCTCTAGAGCGTTCAAACTACACCATAATAACACTCTATGTGAGATGCTATTAAAGATAGAGTTCAAAACCAAGGGTTATTATAGTATATTCTGAATCATCTACACTACGTAAAGGTTTAAGTCGTAAGACACCATTGCTTATGCATAGTGTTGTATAGACTAAAATTGCTCGATGAAAAACCTTTTCTCTCTTTTGTTTAAATTTTCAAGTGGGGGATTGTTGGGTGAAAAATTTATTATTTCAAAATAGAGGGAACCAATCTTTGGTTGGAGAATCCCATGTTGGAGAATTTTGAAAAGAAAGTCTTCCTTTTGTACTCCAACCTTGGGCTATGGGTTTGGGCCTCAAGGGGTACCCATGTTTTAGAGGGAGTGAGGAGATAGAGTAATGTGGGTTTGGTGGACGTCCCACATGTGCATCGTCGTCCGTCCGGTCGAGTAGGTGAAGCGTGTGTGTGATTATTTTTCTTCAATAAAAGTATTATTATTATTATTATTTATTTATTATTATCTCTTTTAATAAATAAGAACCAAGAAAAAATTCTCAGTCGTCTTCCGCAAGCGCATCATCCAGTCGCGTCATCCAACCACTTTTTTCGATCATTCTTTTCAACTCACCATTCAGAGGTTGCCTGCTTTTTTCTCATGCGACAGTTTCACTCTGAGGGCTTTAAAAGGTGTGGCCTTCAGTAGTTCAAAAACATAATTCACTATTACATTTGCTTCCATCGTAGGCTCCCCTCTTCTTACTTTCTTTTTCATTTTCTGTTTTTCGAGAATTCAGCCTATAACGAGCTTTTGTTTTGATGGTTTTGTTCTTTGCTCGACTGCCATGACCTGACCATTTCCTGTTGTCCGGTTCGTCGTCTGAGGGTCTTTCCGTTGACAATAGAAGAATAATCCTCCTTCTCTTCCGCCTCTACCTCCACCTCCACCTCCACCACCGATTGTTTTTCCGGCCGTAATTCGGAATCCATCCATGACTAGTCAACCGAATGATTCTTCAAATTTTCATCAAGATTTGTACATAACTTCTTCCAATAATCCATACATTTTTCATCATTCTGATACACCTAATCTTGTTCTTGTTACTGAACCGCTCACAGATGATAACTATGTAACTTGGAGTCGTTCAATGATTCTTGCTTTATCAATTCACAAAAGCTAGGGTTCATTGATGGCTCACTACCTCAACCTATGGTAATTTACTCCCTTTGTGGATTCGTAACAACAATGTTGTAATTACTTGGATTTTAAATTACGTTTCTAAAGGAATTTCATCAAACATTCTTTTCACCAATTTAATTCGAGCAATCTGGCTTGATCTTCAAGATTGATTTCAGAAATGCAATGGACCTTGCATCTTTCACCTAAAGCGTGGATTGCCTAATCTAAAACAAGAACAAGAATCAGTCACATTGTATTTTTCCTAGATTAAGAGTCTGTGGGATAAATATATCTCATATCTCTAGGATGTGGGATAAATATATCTCATATCTCCAGGATGTACTTATGGTGGCATTAAAGCCAGTGAAGATTTGTTCAATTTGAGTCTATGTTTCTTGATGGGATTGAATTATGAGTTTAGTCATGCTCGCTCCCAAATCATTCTTATAGATCCTCCTCCTGCAATTAACAAAGCCTTTTCATTAATTGTTCAACAAGAACAACATCAATCAGTATCTACTCCTGACATTACCTTTGTTGTTAGAAAACCTGATCAATCTTCACAACCTCATTCAACTTCTTCTACCAATCATCATTCTTCACAACCAAGCTCCTTAAGGATGTTTCAATGTTGACCAAGCTCATTGTGAATATTGACATTCAAAGAGGTCTGACTTTAATCATTCTTTAATTTATTCTCTCATTTTGAACTATAGGTTTTATCTTGGATTTTGAACAAAATTTGTCTTTATTTTTCTAAGTTGTGTTTGTTTGAGAGTCTAACGCTCCATCTTGTGAATGGCACAATCTCACATCTTCTTATGTAGTTGAGTTGTTCATATTTCCACTAATATACATTCTAGAGTTGAGCCTTGTCAATTAATATTCTTATGAAATTCTTTCCATATATGTTGAAAGAAAAGCATAATTGGAAGATGTTTATCTTCTGTTGATTTAAAAATTGATCAACGATGTGATCTTGTTATGCTAAATTGTTGTTATATTGTTAACTTGACATATGTAATGGGTGATCATTTTGAGGTTGTTCATGTGGTTTGGTGATTGATGTATATATGTTGCTCATGAAGTCGATGTGATGACTTATTTATTCCTTCATATATATACCTACCATGTGAGTGTAGAAGAACTTTGAGATGTCATAAAATATTGGAAAAGTACTATTAGTATGGTTGGTTGTTTTGAGAGGGGTTCACGTGTAGGATTAAATGTTAAGAAATAATCTCATATTTACTTGTATCTATGTATGCTTTATATGGAATTGATGTTAAAAATTGATGGCATTAATTCTTTAGTGTCCTTTTATGATTTAATTATTGTCTCGTTGTGTGAAAGAAAATGTTTTGTGGATTTGTTTTGAGTTTATGACATTTCTACTTTATTGTTTTTGAGTTAATAACATTCGTTTCATTGTTGTTTAGTGTGTTGTTAGCAACTTAAACCACACATTTGTTTTATGATATATAGGTTAATTTATAAGTTTGCAAATCTCACTACCTTGTTTAGTTTAGTTGGTAGTGGAGTTTGTGTTGCTCCTTTTGTTTTTATAGAATATCATTTATGTTGGGATGGTTGGAGGATTTTGTTGGCTAATAACTGATTTAAAACAAAAAAAGATGTGTTGGGTTAATGAGTCTGGGATGTTCAATTATGTAATTTGTTGTTTTTGTTTGGTGTCAGTCGATTTCTAAATGACTTGTGCTATAAATTCAATAGTTTTTTTTTTGTTATGTTTTTTATTTAATATGTGTCTATGTTTTTTGTTTAATAGGAATTCGTCAAAAGATACAAATCAACCTTCAAAAGAAATGTTAATCGGGAGATCAAGAGATCAATCTTAGGAGTTACAAATGAACAAAATGGCTTGCAAAAGATTTTATTTACTTCGAAAAATAAACATGAAAGATACGTTACTTTATTTTGTACCATTTGTATATTTTGTTCTAGGAAATGACTACACTTTTTTTTGGTAAGGTTAATAGATTTATAAAATTTCAATTATGAATGAAAGCCATGGTATTTAATGTGGATTGAACTTGAGTCACGAATTTATTTTTAACACAAATATACAGAATGATATACAAATTATTATTGTCGAGGAAAAAAAATTGTACCTTTTATAGCCATGAGCAAAGCTATAACAAAATTTATATAGTGAAAAAGAAGCTCTATCAAAAGAATAATTATAGCTATTAGAAAAGACTAAATAACCTTAATATAGCATAAGATTAAAATTATAAATACCATATTATATGCTATTATAAGCTAAAGATAATATATTATTTTAGCTATATAAACATTCTATAGCTTTAATAAAAGACGCTATTAAATTTTTTTATAGCAAAGTAAATAAGCTATACCTTCCTACTTTATTATACAATCCAATATAGCTTTACAGAAACGCTATAAAAAGTCTTAGACTTTTAATAACATATGTTGTTAGGACCTTCAAAAAGGACTATAAAACGTCTTTTATAGTTTTTTTTCATTTGCTATCGTATCAATTATTTCTTGTAATCGTTAGACGGATCCATGAGAGTTTATGCCCAAAATAGACAATATCATCATTTGTGAAGATAGTTGGAGGGACGTTGTCCCTATCAGAAATATGAAAAGGGCGACCTAAGTCAATATGCAATTATAACTTTCTTAAGAGACAACTTAAACCCCACTCTCAAACTCTATACTTATGCATTCTTTTATTTCTTGACTTGAAGTATCGTAGTATGTGTAGCAAGCACCACATCATTTTGATTTACCTAGTATCATTTGAAGGTTAAATATCTTTTTTTCTTGTACATATTTTAACATCAACCATTATTATTTATATGAATATTTTCATCGTAATTTTGTTTCTTTTTTTCTCTATATTATATCAATTTTTTATAGTATAATAAAAATGTCAATTCACTTTTTCATATTGATCTATGTACATAAAAAAAATATTGATAAAAATATCGAAATGTTAACGAAGTTTAATACCCAACGAAATGGATAATGGCCTCCCAAAAGCTTCCCAAACGATGATGAGAGGCCAGCTAGTGAGTTGAGACGATTACAAATAAATTACCAAATTATAATAAAAAGGGGGAAAAAAGAACTTATTACCATGAAAAAAATAGTGTCAACTAAAATATGCAATAATAATCTAATCAGATAAAGATTTAAAACAAAAATTGTAGACTTAGTGAAGGTAAAGTATTGCAAGTCACTGAAAATTTCAAGTAATTTACATTGTCCTTGAGCATGGTCAAGATGATAGATTGATTATTACTTGATAAATTGTATGCGTTCTTTGTCTTTAAACAATACGAACTTATTATAATAATTTTTTTTAGTACAACAATAGAGTGGGGGATTGAACATCCGACCTCTTGGGAGGGAGTGCTTACCAATATCACTGGGTTAAGTTATTCAACTCAATTACTCCGTAATTATAGCTTCCATTTATGATTTTCGATATTTGTCATTTAGTAATTTTTATTTAATATATATTAAAATATTATATTTTTCATTTTTTTTTCCTAAATCAAAAGATGTCTTGTTAATTTTCATAACCAACCATTAAATTTTGTCATTTTTCTGGTAAAAAAAAATGTCATTTATCAAAGTTGACCCTTCACTTAAATTAGTGGGTGCTTGCCCTTTTGGGCTCGTATTTTGGGCCGACTTCATTGACTTGATTTACATATAGGAATTGGGCTTGGGCCAGGCTAAACCACTTTAATTGTACCAGTCCAATAAAGTTCACTTAGATGGTTAGTTGAATTAAAGTTCTTGATAGAACTCTCCACTCATGGTTCACAAATGAATATGTATATAGAGATTTCAGTGTGTTGATTAATGACCAACATTCTTAGAACATTATTTGACACTAATGAAATTATGAAGATCATATCAATACTTCAAAGATATCGAGAAGGTTTCACACATAAATTCCTAAAATTATGAACTTGGAAGGCTTTTAGTATTTGGGGTGAATATGGATTTGATTTGGTTGGGTTGGGTTAAAGGTGTTTTTTGGATCAACCCGAAAATTCGAGTTGGTTGTGTTGGCAAGTCAAAGAACCGAAATAAAGTCTCTAACCCAGCCCAACCCAACCCTTAAAATTTGGGTTGGGTTGGGTTATTGGGTTATAACTTTTTTTTTAAAATTAAAAATATGTAAATTTATATACAATACATGACTAATAACTAAAATCTCATAAAATTCAAATGCTAAATATCAAATATCTAAGATATTTATTGCAAACTTTAAATAAAGACAAATATCATAACAATTTTAAAGGAAAATATTTAAAATTCACAAATTAATCAAAGTATCAAATTTTAAACAAAGAGAAATATATATAATATATTTTATTAATATATATAAAGTTCGGGTTGGGTTGGATAAACTCAAACATTTTTTTAGTCAACCCACGACCCAACCCAACTCAATAGAAATAGAAAAAGTTTAACTAGTCCAACCCAAAAACAAAACTAACTCAACCCAATCCTTACATTTTGGGTTGGGTAGTCCGAGTTATTCGGATTGTCAGGTTATTTGAACACCCATAGTTAGTATATATATATTGTTATTTTCAATATTTATTTTACATAAAAAAATGTAAATGAGTAAATAAAAACTATCATAAAAAGTTTAAAATTTTGGAACTCATTGTTGAATCTATATCCAAAGGTTATTTTGATGCAGTCACATTGTGACAACATCATTAAATAATTATTTCATAGAATGGAATGAGTTAGAACAAGATAGTTGATTAATTCTTCGACCATATCAACCTTGTTCTATAGAGAGAATTAGAGAAAACTACTCCACAAAAAGATTGCACACAATAATTAACTTTAATTGTGACATCCGTGAATTTTATTGAAGAAAAAGGGTAGCAAGAAAAATGAAGAAACTTCAATGAATTCTCTTAAAGGAACAAAAACTTTGAATAAGTAGTTATAGAATTTGGAATATATCTACAAAAGAGAATGCTATATTTGTAGAAAAATTGGGAGAGTTTTTTCATACATAGATGATAAGCATAAGAGCTAGTGTAAACCACCACCACCGTAGCCAAATTCAACAGTTATCTTATGGTTGAATTTGAAATAATCCCACAAGGCTAAAGAGCACCAAAACACACCACTAAAATTCCATTAAGAAAGATATTTAAGAGAGATAGAATAGAGAGGCTAAGGAACAACCATATAAAAAGCACTAAAACTAGAGAGACACTAAAAGGGAAGAACTAAATTTAAAATTAATTCACTACAAATTATTTGAATAGACCGTCACAATATATTTGAAATAGATATCTAAATATTTTGTGTTTGTTTGAAATAAATGTAAGAAAAATCTAGACTAATTGAGATCATGTGTATGAACATTTTAGCCACCTGTTACGAAATCGACAATTAAAGAACACAAAAAGAAACGTAAAGATAGAGAAGATCGACACACAGATATATGTGGTTCATTAACAGTGTGTTAGTTACGTCCACGGGCAGAAGGATAACAGTATTAATATGCTGAAAGCGAGACTCCCGTACTTAGTTGTTCAAAGCGTCAACAAACAAATTCAAAGCATTCCAACACCACAAAAATGATTCTCATGTTGAGGGCATTTTTGCTATTAATCATATTTATCGGGATAATTTAAAGTAGTTTAGAAATTTCTAATTAAGACTAAAAAAAATCACCTAAGATGAAGTATTTAACTAGTTTTTTTTTTTTTTTAAAAAAAAGAAAATAAATAAATGAAGCCTAAAAAAATAATTGTTTGCTTTATCAAAGGCATCCAAGTTAAACTCAAGCAGAGAAATAATATAAAATTTGTGCAAGAGTGATGATTAAGCTTTATTTGGTGCTTAAATCATCTTGTATTTAGCAATTATAACCATATTTGACTTTCTTCAATCACAACATTTAATTAGTGATTCCTCTACCTTCTTACCTCAAAATTTCCATTTCCAGTTTTGCAAATATTATTACTATCAAAGTATTAACAGATATATGATAAGGTAAAAAATTTATAAATATAATATAATTTTGATCCAACTTAGTATATACTATTTTACCTATCAATAGAGTCTATCACTAATAAATTTTGCTATATTTGTAATTCTTTAAAAATATTATTATGCACCTAATTATTAACCCTAAAACTGTTGTCCATTGCAATTAATCTGTTCTATCTCACAGACTACCTATTCTGATTCTATCTTAAGTTATTGATTAATCTAACAGGTTAAGTTGATGGATGAAAATAAATTTAATATTAAACCATCTAACACTAATCATATGAAAAAAAAAAGTGACATATTTCTTATATGTTAAAAATATGTAAAAGGAAAACCAAAGTACTAGATATGATGTGGAGTAGGGATTTTGTGGAGGAATGGATTTGTGATATTTTTAAGAAAAGTTTCACCCTTCCATATGGTTGTCTTAGAAGATTTGAATAGTGTAAAAGTCAACCCTTAGATCAAACACAATCTGAGAGGATCTGAATGTAACTTAGATGACCAAACAGAATACAAACAATCAGCAGAAATAAAATAAATCGAAAGCAGTAAAGAATACCAAGATATATATAGTGGTTCGACTTTGGTCTACATCCACTTTGAGAACCAACTTGAATTAATTTATTAATGAGCAATAAAAGAATTTTACAAATTACAGATAATCAACGAAATCACCAATCTGTAATTTTTGTATCCACAAATACCGAGAGATCCGCACATAATATGTAATCAAAGTCTACCTCCACTTTGAGAACCAGCTTGAATTAATTTATTAATGAGCAATAAAGAAATTTTACAAATTACAGATAATCAATGAAATCATCAATCTGTAATTTTTGTATCCATTGATACCGAGAGATCCGCACATAATATCGCCTTTGAATACTGAGAACAACCTACTGCAAAAACAGCCCAAAAACAATGTGTTATCGCCTCTTACCGAGGAATCACGTGCAGATCCACGCGTATCTCTCGCTAACAACTACTGTTCAGACCAAACCTCCCCAGACCGGACGCAACTGTCGGCCTCGCCGGACCGGAAAAAACCCACGCTCGAACCGACGCTGACGGAAAGCCCACACCCACACTCACGTCGTTTCAGCTTCGCCGGAACCAAGACCACTGTCTCTCTAACGAGCACGCCGAATGGAACCAATCGGCCAACTCAGACGGCTTCAATTCCTCCAGTCTTCTTCAGCGGCTCGTGGACTTCAGACCGCCGGCTTCCCTCTGTTTTTTCTTTCTCTCTTGCGGCTGCTCACCTTCAGCAAAAGAAAAAAAAAAGAAAAAGAAAAAAAGAGACACGATTTTGCTATCCTAGGTGGAGAAGAAAAGATAATTGCAAAAATGTCACTGTTTAATAATTACGATAATGTCATTGGACCTTTAAATTTCCAAAAACTCAATAAAAAACCACTTAAAAACTTGTTATTTTCTACAAATCTCCCTAATAACAAGAATATTTAAATGTCAAGTTGATTCTCCAATCTTCCTATCATCCAGATTTAATATTCAGCCTATCTAATTGGTATTTAAACCTATGGGCTGAAGAACCTTGGTTAACATATCTGACAAATTCTGTATGAACCTTGACTAGTTCAACATCTTTCTGGGCCACAACTTCTCTGATAAAATGAAATTTGACATCGATGTGCTTAGATCGTTCGTGATTAGATGGATTCTTCGCAAGATGAATAGCACTCTGGCTATCACAACGGACGATAGGAATGAACTCCTGCGACAACAACTCACCAACTATTCTTTTCAACCTCTTTCACAGCTTCACCAACTAAAATATACTCAGACTCAGTAGTAGACAAGGCAACAACTGACTGTAGAGCAACCTTCCAACTGACCACATTACCAAACAAACAAAAATTGTGACCTGATAGAGACCTTCTTTTGTCAAGGTCTGCAGCATATTTTGCATCTGTGAAGCCTTCCAATAGTGCTGATTTATCACAATCCCTGCAAAAATACAATGATACATTGGCACTACCTTTCAAATATCGAAGCACCCATTTAACTGCATTCCAATGCTCATTTCCAGGATTTGACATAAACCTACTTATCATATTCATAGCATATCCCAAGTCAGGCCTAGTACAAATCATCAAATACATAATACTTCCAACATTACAATAGGGAATAATAGTCATCTCTAACCTTTCTTGTTCAGTAACAAGACACTGAGACGAAGAAAGTCTAAAGTGAGATGGTAAGGGTGTCGAAACTACCTTACAACTAGACATATTATACTTCTCGAGCAGTTTATGCACATAACTCTCCTACGAAATGGTTAACAAACCTTTCTCCATATCTCTTTTCACATCCATGCCTAAGATCCTTTTTAGTTCACCTAAATCTTTCATCTCAATTTCACTACTCAATTGTTTCTTGAGATCACAGATTTTAGAATAATCCTTAGACACCAGAATCATATCACCTACATACAGAAGTAGATAAGTATATGTACCTTTCTGAGATAGTTTCCAGTACACGCAAGAATCATATAAGCTCCTGTGAAACCCTTGCTTCAGAATAAAGGTGTCAAACCTATATACCATTGTCTCGGCGATTTCTTCAGTCCATAGATGGACCTGTGAGGACAAAAAAACATGTCTTCTTTTCCTTTCACATCATAGCCCTTAGGTTGAGCCATGTAGATCACTTCCTCCAATTCACCATAAAGGAAAGTTGTCGTGACGTCCATCTGTTCAAAAAACATATCAAAGTGAACAGCAATAGATAAAATTAATCGAGTGGACGAATGCCTCACCATCGGAGAGAAAATCTCATGAAAGTCAACTCCTTCCTTTTGAGTGTAGCACTTGGCTACCAGTCTAGCCTTATACCTGGGCTTGCTGTCACCTCCTGTACCTGGCTTGATTTTATAAATCCACTTTGACTGAATGAGTTTCTGATTAGGAGTCTTTGGAACCAATGACCATGTCTGATTCTTCTGCAATGAGAACAACTCTGCTTCCATTGCATCCTTCCACTGTTCTTTCGAATCAGATACAATAGCCTCCTCAAAAGTAAGAGGCTCTGCTTCAATACTATCAGCTGCACAAGTAAGAGCATAAACAACTAAATCAGCATAACCATACCTCGTAGGAGCTTGCCTCACCCGCTGAGGCCTGTCACGTGTAAACTAATAGTTGTAGGTAAATGTTACTTGAGCTTTCTTCACAAAAAGCTCCCTCATCAATCAAAATCCTCTGCAGTTAAGGCTGTCAAGCATCAGAACTGGATGACTGATCACTGGAATCACCTGAACTAACTGATGGTTGTGCTTTAGAATCAATTCTAACCTCTGCCTCAACCTAATCAACTGTCTGCTATTTCTGCTGCTCTTTGACACGAAATGGCATCTCTGTTTCATTAAAGGTAACATCTCTGCTGATAATACATTTATTTCTACCCTCTTCCAAGCACCAAAGTTTATATCCTTTAACACCCTGAGGATAGCCAATAAACATACATTTGAGTGCCCTCTTATTCAGCTTCCCTTCCTTAACATGAGCATAAGCTGAACATCCAAACACTCTGAGATGATCCAAGCTTGGAGCTTTTCCTGTCCATATCTTCTAAGGTGTCTTCAGGCCTAAAGTGGAAGACGGACTCCTATTAATAAGATAACAGGCTATTTGGGCAGCTTCCCCCAAAACTTCAAGGGTAATGAAGCATTGTCAAGAGACATCTTGTACGCTCTATAATTGTTCTGTTGAACCTCTCAGTTAAACCATTCGACTGTGGAGTATACATAACAGTGAAATGCCTCGTAATTCCCTCAGATTTGAAAAATTTATCAATTTTCGATTCACAAATTCCAAACCATTGTCTGTCCTCAGATATTTTACCTTCCTGCCTGTTTGGTTCTCAACCTGTTTTTTCCATTCAAGAAATTTTCCAAAAGCTTCATCCTTCTGTTTTAGTGGATACATCCACACTTTTCTTGAAAAATCATAAATGATTGACATAAAGTATCTCGAACCTCCCATAAAAGGTACCTTTGTAGGACCCCACAAATCTGAATGAATATAATCCAAAATTCCTTTGGTAGAATGCTTCTCTTTTCCAAACTTCACTCTAGTAGACTTTCCTATTATGCAATGTTCACAAAATGGGAGTTCAATATCTTTAACTCCTCCAAGCAAACCTTGTTGTGAAATAGCTTGCAGACCGAACCAATCTGTTATGTCATAACATAGATTTATCTGTTTCTTTCCCAGATGCAACAGCAGCACTACCTAAAACTGCAGTACCCTCCAACACATAAAGGTCATTCTTCAAGGTCCCCTTCAGCTTAACCAAAGAGCCCTTGATAACCTTCAGAACTCCATTCTCAGATTTATAAGAATAACCTGATCTATCTAATTCGCCCAGAGAAATTAGATTTCATTTGAGTTCTGGAACATACCTTACATTTGTAAGAATTCTGATCATACCATCATGTGTTACAATTCGAACTGACTCAATTCCTTTTACATCACAAGCACCATTATCACCAAGCAGAACTGATCCCCCATCATTTTCTTGAAAGTCAATCAAGAAATCCCGATTAGGAGTCATGTGAAACATGCATTCTGAATCCATGATCCAAGCATTCTGAATGTCCCTACTAAGATTATTTTGAAAATTGGATCATAGTAGTTCCAGGGTTAAAATGACAAATGTAAAATAAATTACAAATAAATAGGTCAAACCCTATTCGATTAGGTGTTATAATTTATAAATAGGAAGTTATTGTTATCCAAGAGATACCATCTAAGATTATTTTTTGAACTTTGAAATATGTGTCTATTAAGTCTCTAAATTTTTAACATTACAAATTTTATTCATAAACTTTACAATTTAACGACAATGTTATGAGTTGATTCCATAGTTTTGACGAATTGAGGTTGTACACGCTTTTACATAATTTTAGTAGTGATATTGAAATATTCATATAATTTTGTTTGCTTTTGAATCCTAGATTGGATGTTGGAGAGGATTAAATTAAATGGAGATTATCAACTGATGGAATTTTTAATGTTAAAGCCATGGAAAGGTCCATCACTGAAGCTCTCCCAATTGCATATGGTCTACTCATCTGCCCAAAAATACTTTCGATGATATGTTGTTCGTGCTAACTCATACCAAACTGAGCAATATAAAGAAGGTCCTTTGGAGCAATTTGATCGGAGCTCGTCTTTGGTGTCTTTGGCTGGAACGAAATGGTAGAACTTTCAATGAGATAGAAAAACTTTCTCGACAATTATGGGAAGGTTTGCTCAATCTTGCTGCACAGTGGAGTACCAAATCTAATTTATTTTGTAATTATGATGCTTCTTGTATTGCACTCAATTGGAAGACTTTCCTTTAGTCTCTTCCTCTTTTTGTATAGACGTGACTTTACACTTTCTTGTCCTTGTATATTCTCCTTTATCAATTATATCCTTTTGGACTAGGGTGTGATGAGGATGCTATGAATGTGCTAACTTAGTTGAAATATCTCGATACGTCTACTAATCGCTCGACCTCTCGTACTCCATTCAATTCTCTTTTTTTTTAATATAATATTTAACTACTATTGGTTTTGCTCTTTGTAAAGGATTTAGGTGTTTTCATGATGTTCTCGTCCCACCAAGAATATTGAAGAATCACTTTAAAAATAAATGTTCCAAAATACTTATAACCAGTTGCAAATACCTTATCTATAATAAAGATTCGTTTAGAACTTCCATCTTAGAAAGATGATATGAGACCTCACAATCTTTATAAGATATATGACTTACTCCTCTCATTATCAACTAGTTCTAAAATTGAATCTTATGTTACTAATATATGATATGTATCATATCCCATGAAATCTAAATGGGCATTTGATTATAAAAAAATGATCCAATAACCCAAAGAGACATCGTCTTATAATGAGAGAGCCACATAATTACGAATCTCACATTGGAAAGATGAGTAATATAAAACCAACATGATTTTGAGATGAAACCAATGTTTCTTTAATAAAAGGACCCTCTATCGTATCTATTATTCAACATGGTTGTTCGTTGTACACTTGTTTAATACAAGTTAAAAATTTGTCTCTAAGTTTTAACGGCCCAATTATAAATTTGTTTTTCTTGTCAAAATACATGAGCTATTAGGTACAAAATTGAAGGTCGTGATTCTATTAGAGATGAAACTTAACCTTACACTTTTAGGTCGGTAACTTTTAAAAATTGTAGAATGGATCAATTATTTATAGGCGAAAAAAAAAATGAATGTTCAAAAAATTATTAAATACAAAATAAAAAGGAACAATTTTTTTTTAGATATTCTTTTTAAAAAACTTATTATACTCCGTTGAAAAATTTTAGGGACTAAACTCGTATTTTTCTTGTAAAAGTTAAAAAAAAAACCATAATAGTAAATAAATAGTAAAACTAACTTTGGTGAAATAATTATAGTGATGCATGAGTTTGAGACTCATAAAGAGGAAGGTGAGGGGTCGGTGTTACGTTTCTTCTGCAGACATTCCATTGTTCACTCACTAACTTCATAGCTCTTGAGACTATGAGTGTGACATGTCAACAAATTATTATTATATTTTTTTTGCCAAAAAAATTCTATAAATATATTGCAAAAAGTTGATGCAAACATAGACTAGAATGAAAAATGTGTATATTAGTTGAATTTTTTCATTGATAAAAATAAATAAATAAATAAAAAGTGACTTTTGTCTACAAATTATTTTTAGGATTGGTGTCGAATCTATAGGTTAAGAATCGTTTCTTACTCAATACTAACAATAAGAATGCATCAAAATAAACATAACTCAATTGGTATATATAATACGCTATATTGAGTAAAATAAAGAGTAGTAAAAATATATGGGATAAGGGAAATAATTTAACTAATATTATTAAAATATTGTCATAAATATATTTTTTTAAAAAAAAAAAAACAAAGAAGTTGTTAGCACACAAACTTCATTTTTAGAAATAGGAAATAAGTAAAATGGTGGTTAAAGAAGATTAGTTTAACACCAATGAAATGAGCTTTTATACTAAATCCCTAATTTGTCTTACTTTGATTAAATAAGTTCTTATGTCGAGTTTAGTTTCATCTATTTCTATGATTTGAACTCGGTTTGAATTGAGTCTCTATGGACTTTAAGATTTATAATTTGGTTCATCTTTTCTAAATCTGATTGAAACCATTTCGTTTGGTTGGCTCGTACACAATAAAAAAAATTGAGATGAGATGACTTATAAAAAAAACTTGCACAAATATATAGTATGGTGCTTGGTCACAATAACTTCAATACTTAAGTTAATCATAAAATGAAGTTAAGAGATAGAACAAGTTTAGCGTTTGAGAATGTGTGAGTTTGACTTTAAGTCCATGAGAGTTATAATCTTCTCTTTATTCAAGTATTCACCAAGAATTTCGAGTTTTCACTCCTTATTTGACCAAAAGATGTTAAACCAAATCCTTAAGGTCTTCTCGAGTTAGGAATTGCTTGAAACACACCTAGAGAAATTTAAGCATCACCCCTCACCAACGTGGGCACGTGAGATGTTAGCCACTTGGCATATAGCCTCCCCTAGGCCCAAGGGGAGGGGTTAATTGGGCTCGAATGCTGGTTAAGACCCTTTCCCTTTTTAGTTTGTTCTCTTTGGTCTTTAATTTCTAGTCTTTTATTATATTCCATTACATCTTATTTTATCCATAAATTTCGTTATGTCATAAATTATTTATTAATCACTTAATAAAATTCATCATAATTTTATTTATATCTTTTTTTTTTCTTCGATCCTAGATTCTTATATAATTGAAATTAAAATGACTTACCAAATTTAATTATAGTGGTACGAAATTGAAATTAAATCCAAAATTTACACAAACATAAATTAATAATAGAAAGAGAGACAAACAAAAAGAAATGAGTAGATTGTTATAATTATTATCCAATATCAAATCTGAATAGCCATAAAAATAAAATAAAATAAAAAGATAAAATAGCAACCACACACATACTTAGAAAATAAAAAGTTCCCCCCTTGAATTAAAGTTGTCATTGTATTCAAACTGACTTAACCTCCCAACTTCCCTTCGTTTTGTGCTTTTGCTTTTGCTTTTTTCTTCACCAAACAACTTCTCTCCTTTTCAATGGAAACCGCAGCCAAAGCTGAACCAACTCTCAAATCAAACCTCAAACATCCCTCCTTTTCTCGCCCATGCCGGCGTTTCGAGTTCTAATATCAGAAGAACAGCAAGAAAAAACCCTCCTTTTTCATCTCATGGGGTTTCAATTTCTTTCTAAATTTCTCTAAAAAGAAAGAAGAAGAAAAAGTGGGTTTCTATATCTTTTAAAAAAAAACCATACTTGATTCCATTGTTGGAGAAGAGTTCAAGGAATAAAAAGTATAATTCAAGAAACTTATATGAAGGGTACCATATAACAGCACCTCTCTTTATATATATAATATATATATGGATATACAAAGTCTATAATTTTATACATAATATTTATGTATTGATATATATATATATATATATATATGTGTGTGTGTGTGTTTGTGTTGTTATATAGTTCTATATATATATAATGGAGTATATATTATAGCTGCTTAGGGAAAATTCCAAAGATTTTGGTCAGCGCCGTCATCGTGGTCGTCGTCTCCGCCATGGATGTTGAAACGAGGAGGGCTAAGAAGCATTCCTTCCGCCATATTCATTAGAACATTAGGCATATCAAATATCAAGTCCTCATCCATGAACTGATTTCCCAATCCATCTTGACCATATCTTCCTCCATACACGATGTCGCTCGAATTAGTTCCACGATAAGAACCGCTATTATTCCGTGCCTCAATGGCTGCCGCAGCGGCTCCAAGAGCAGCGGCAGCAGATGCAGCCGCTGCCTGAATATCAGACGGTGACCGAGATGCAGGGACGGGGAGAGACGAGGCAGAATTAGGGAAATTAAGCTCGGCGTCTTGGCCCTTGAGAGCAAGGGCGGCAACGTCATAAGCGACAGCAGCCATTTCGGCGGTCGGGAAAGTTCCCAACCAAATACGGTTGGGCTTCCTCGGCTCGCGAATTTCGGAGACCCATTTGCCGGTGTTGCGACGGCGAACGCCTCGGTAGACGGGGTGGCGGCCGGAAGAAGAAGCCATAAGTGGGATTGAAGATGGTGGTGGAGGGAAGGGAAGCCATTTATGGAGAAGGGAAAATGGGGAAAGGGAGGAGGAAGAGAGTGCAGACCAGTTGGAGATGAACGGAGTTCTGAAGAGGGTTTGGGTGGAAGTCACAGGCAAAGCCAGCTTGGAGATTTTGGGGACGAAAGAGAGAAGAAAATGGATTTTAAATAGCATTATTATTATTATTATTATTATTATTATTATGATAATGATGATGGATATATTGGAGTTTGAGTTGACAAGAGATTTGGGGGACTTAATCTAAATTATATATAATATGTGGCCAAGACTTTCACAAATCCAATTGGTTCAAACATTGTGGGAAATTACATTGGCTTTCAACATGAGGTCTTTGGCCGTACTTAGAGAGAGAGAGACAGACAGAACCCTAATTTTCAAATACCTATTTATACCTTTTTAGACAGCCCTAATTTTGAATTTCCTAAACTAATAGAGTGAGAGAAAAGTAATATCTCTCCTAGAGGTCTTATTTGTATGTAAACAAAGTTTGGTTGGAGAAGGAATTCATCATAGAGTTATATAAGCATGGACGAATATCTTCATTGGTATGAAATTTTTTGGATGGTTCTAAAAGCAAAATCTTGAGCTTTTTTGGAGAATATTATACTATTGTGGTGATGGGTGGAGGTTTTGTTATCCTTATCATTATAAAGACAAAAACTAGGATTATTTTTGGACAAACAGAGGCAGATCTAGATAATATAATTTGGTGGAACTATATTTCGATAATATTTTTAGCAACCCACCATCCTGCATTATATCAACTAATAGTTAACTTTACTTGAAAAAAATACCAATTAGAATCTTAAAATAATAAAAATTGAAAATTGGAATTTAGGTAGGACGACTTAGCTAATTGGAAATTGAGAGACTAAATTTGTAATAATGTAACTTTCATATGAATATAATTAAACTAGAATAATCCCCAAAAACTATAAAGGGCAACTATTTGGAGCGTTGAATTAAGATATGATGTCTAGGGTTCATATGTCAGCGAAGTTTATATGTCTCTAAGTTCATATGTCTATGTTTAGGGTGTAGAGTTATTTTGTTTGAGTTCATATGTTTGTGTTTGGAATATAGAGTTGAGTTCATATATATGGGATATCTAATGCAATATTTTGAACTCTAAATAATCTGTTTTTATGATTATTATTTTTGTTTTGAAACTTTTTTATTTAACAATTCTACCAATTTCTTTAAATATGATATGGATTTTGCAATTTTTCTTTTACTTTTTTAAAGTTTTTTTTCTTTCTTTCTTTATTTTATTATTATTATTTTTTTTTTATTTTTGTAATAAACAACAATTAACCCATTACATTTCTGCCTAAAATATAATCAAATAAAATGGAAAACCAAAGAAAAATCAAAGCTTTTGCTTCCTAATTTTTCTCCATGAATTCCATCATCATCTTTTTCTCACTTTTAGTCTTGTTGTTGTTGTTGCTCTGTAATCTTTTTTAATCGAATCTCCCCATTTAAAGTTGGTGGTCCAACATTGAGTTGATATGTTTTACCAACTCATGGTGGTGAGCCAAACACCCCCTTACCAATATATAATACCCTTTCTCACCAACACAAAATAATTTGCCCTTCACTTAAAAGTAATAGATGAAAAAGCTCTTTATTCTTGTATGCTTCTTGAAAACATATGAAAATAAATAAATAAATAAAAAGTGTAATTAGGAAAGAGCTTTGATTGAAGTCCAATGAATAAGACATCACAACACTATATATATTTTCAAATAACATATGAGCAAGGTTTCTAGATTTGCAGTTTTTTTTTTTTTTTTAATTTTATTTTTACAACACAATAGTAGGATTGGAGATTGAACCTCTAACTATTAGGAAGGTAGCACATACCAATACTACTAAGTAAGTTCACTTTGGCATTTACACTTGGAAAGATAATAATTTCTTTCAAGCTACAACTCTATCGTACATATGTACTAAGCCAAAGGATGTGACGTTGAAAATCTCTTTAGAGAATGAAACCACTCATTATTGAAAAGGAAAAATTTTAGGTCGTATTTGATAATTATTTTATTTATGAAAAAATAGTTTTTTTTTTTTTTAAAAAAAAAAAGTCCCATTTTTAAAAAGTAATAAGAAGAAGAGAAATAGAAAAGTTGGTTTCTGTTTTTGAAAATTAAATCCACAATCACTATATCTATATATAGCTTTCTTACTTTATCATTTACTTCTAAAACAAGTTTTCAAAAATCAAACCACGCGTGAAAGAACATTGAAATTTTGATTTTGTTTTTAAAATTTTACTTAGAATTAAAAGGCGTGTGGTTAAAAATGGGAAGAAGTCACAATGAATTTTATGGAAAGAATCATATATAATTTTCAATAACAGAAAAAAAAAATAACAAAATAGTTATAAACGAGGTCTTAAAATTTGATTTTACATCTCTTTTTTTCTTAAATAAAATACCAGTAAATGAGATTAGGAGGTGCACCAAGACATCTCAACATCTCCAGCACCCTCATCATATCCCAAATCAAAAGAAGCATTATAAAAAAATAATAATAATAATAATAATAACAACAAAGGAGGTTAGAGAAAAACCTTAAGTTGAATAGAGATTGAAGATAGTTCATAGTTACATCTGTTTAGTCCTCCTTATACCGTTGTAAAATAGAGATGAAATGAAATAATAAAAAAAAAAAAAAATCTCCTTCAAATGTCTACGTGTTTTGAATGACTTTATTTTTAATAGCATCATATAGCAACATGATAGGAATTAATTTATGTTAAAAAAAAAAAAAAAAAAAAAAAAAAAAAAAAAAACCTAATAAGATTTAACTTTTCATATAGGAGGATTTTCAAAATAATAAGGGAAATTATTTTAATAAAATAATAAAATTTAATCATTTTAGACTTCTATCAATTTTTATCACGGATAAACGTTGATAGATTTCTTTCTGTTCCTATCAATTATAGACTTCTACTAATTTCTATCACTAATAGACACTAATAAAAGTCTATCATTTTGTTATTTCTATGAATAGTTTTATATTTTTTGTATATGTGAAAATTTCTCTTTCATATATATGGGTATGATTGGTAAAACATACAAACAACAGATATCAAATATTTAATTTAAAGAATTGAAATTAACATTAAATATCATTACAGGTATCTCTTGAGGAAGTCATTGGAAAATCATGAAATAATATTAATATCATTTGGGGAGACAAATGTAGGTCTCAATAAAGTAAAAAGGGGGGCTTAAATTGATCATTTAATAGGTTTAATCAATTAGTCACATTAGTAAGTAATTTGCATAAGAATTAATGTTTCATCAAATTTAGGAAAGTGATTGATTTTAAACAAATCAGATGTAGTGATTAAACATTAAATCAAAGCAAATTTATAGTGTAACCTACATCACAACTATAAACTTAATTATATCAAATATCGCATTAAATATCATGACATCAGGCTTGGCAGTGGGCATATAATTATGAAACAATGTAACAATGTAACTAATTAATAAAAAAGTTAATTGTATTAATTAGCCAACCTTTTAATAACATCATTTTCTTATTATATTCAAGGCACTAATTGAACATATATAGCTTTATATATATCTTTGTGAAGTTAAAATTTCAAAATTTTAAACTCTGTTTATTTGTTTATTGAAAAAAAAAAACAAAAAGAAAAGAGATACTTTATTGAATATTTCATGAGGGAAATATACAAGGGATAGAAGTTATTACTTGAATAAAGAATGTAATATTAAAAGTATGTCATGGTTATAATAATTTGATGCAGCGGGAGGCGGTGAAGATGGAGCGAAAGGTGAAGCGGATGATAGAGCTTCTTAGGTGCCAATGATATTTGTCTGATCTTTAGTGGTTTAGTTGTTCAACCACCAATGTTGAATCAATTGAAACAATCAATTTCTTCTTAACCTCTTTAACCCCGGTAACAAAAAGAAAAAAAAAATCAAATCAATTTTCAACTGATTTTATTACCATTGTAATTTGAGTCTATAAAAAGAGAGAGTAAAATCTTTGTAGAATCACTACAAGAAATCTGACTTCTCCCGATGTCACATTTCGTCAGAAAAGTGTGGAAAAATCATCGGGAGAGGCTCTCCCGACGCATAAACGGTCGTTGGGAAATATATTATACCAAATAAAGATTCACATAATTGAAAAACGAAAATGAAGTCTATATTATAACAAGTAAATAAAAAATTACAATATACAAACGAAGTTGATACTAGAAATTACAATATCCAAACGAAGTCGATAAACATTCATATCACAAATACATAAAAGAAGTAAAATCAAAACAACATCTAGAACCTTTTCTCGAACACAGCATCTTCAAATATTGTCCCAGCTCATCTCCGAACAGCATTCTACAATAAAACAAAAACATTGAAATGTTATATGATAAACATCCACAACACGTTCAAACTTCAATACGGGTGGTAATGAAACTCTACCCACCCCCCACGACAAACATGGAACCTCCCGAACATCAAAAGCACACAAAACGAGTAATAAATGACCAAACACACATAAAACACAAATTTGTCCCTTCCCCACCCCCCCCCCCCCCCCCTTTCAAGCTCTCATCTATGATCACAAATTTCTGCCTTGAGGCAAAAGCTCAGATGTCTCAAAATGAAGGTCTCAAGGGCCATTTATAGAATTTGTATGTCGACAGCTGTAATGATGAAGGTATGGCTCACTGCTGCCTTTGTCGCAGTATGGGCATTGTCACATCACCTTATCTTGTTGATATTCCCAAGGTATGCGTCAAAGCTGAATTTAGCTGAAGTTATCAACGCATTCTACCCATCTTGCGATCTTATATTATGGTTGTCAATCCATGGCCACAATCTCTATTTGTTCACCCCATTCTCCATGCGTTGGACGCATGCGATTACTGCAACTTCCATGCGTTGGACGCATGGGGTTGCCGTCTGCGTTCGTCTTTTGCAGTCGTCTGGCTTCAGCGCATGCGTTTGTCTATGATTGCTTATTACAAACGCATGTATTTGATTCCTGCGATAGCTACAAAAAATAGACACTTTGGCACGGAATAACACATAATATTGGGTCAGTGAGGTTTAATCTTTCACAAATTCTAAGTATTATCACTGCGTTTTCTACCTGTTAGCCCTCATAATTTTAAATAAAAGGCTTATAATAACAGACATTTCTGCTAGTTATCACTTACCTTGTTCTTCTTTTGTTTATTTGGGGTGATATTTTCAGTGGTTTCCCCTTTTCTTTTCTTGTCATAAATTTGTCTTTTGCTTTTCCTTTGGTGAGTCCAACTTCTTAGCAGATTCTCCCTCTGCATTGTTTTATTTGTCTCCTGTGGTATACATGCAAAAGTTTAATAGGTTAGTTGTCCAAGTGGTACATTTACGGTAGTATACATACCTCGTCGTCATTGTTCAATATTATATTCTTTATGGTTTTTATTTTTTTCTCGGTTATGTCTGTTGTCTGTAGTCTGTCAATTGATCGTGGTCTTATAGTTGAAGTCACCTTCTTCATATTCTATAAGGTAGATTTGTCGAAATTTATTATGTTCTGGTTAAAAAAGGTAAATAATATGTAGTCAAGGGCAGAATAAACGACTATTTCAAGATTTGCGTTGTTTTAAATTATTTTTTTTTATAAAAATAGTATCTGTTAAACAAAACCATATATATATATATATATGTATGTCGATTTCGAGGTAATCATATGCTAATATGTTAAAATTTCAAGAAAGTAGTTGTTGGGAGTTTTGTCTATGGAAATCTGTACCTGGGTTTTTGGTTAATTTTTTTGGAAACCGCTTGTGTCAAAGATTTGATCCACGAAGGAGGTGTTTCGAAAGATCGAATGAGTTGGTTCCAAAGACAAGGTAGAGAAATCTGTTTGACTATTGGAAGATTATGGCCATTTTTTTTAGTACAAAGTTGTTTGACTATTTTTAAAAAAGGCAATTACTTTTTCACCATATGTCCAAAGAATCCAAAAACGAACCTAATTTAACTCAACCATAAAACATTTGAGTTGAATTGGTTCAGGTTACTCGAGTCATTTGTTTAAAATTTTATTTTAAAAGGAAGTAAAATATTAATTTGTAAAAAATTGATTTAATTATTTTCATATATTGAATTAAGATAAACAACTCAATTTCAATTTGTATAATAAAAAATATCTTTCCAAAGTGCTAAAAAAAACTATTTTCAGGAGTTGTTGGGCAATAAATTATCAAAAAACTAATAAAATTAAATAAAACTAAAATAAATATATGTATATCTAATTGTATCATAAGTAATATACACGCTCGTGAACACACATGCATATTCATACATACATGCACACACGCACGTGCACATCCACGCACACGTGCGCACGCACATACACGTGCACACACACAAGCACCAACCATTCACGCACATAAACTAAAGTTTTTTAAAATGTTATACATTTAGTCCTTATATTTTGAGTTTTGTTTCAATTTAGTCCTTAAGTTTGCCCTTGAGATTCGAGTTTTGATATTCCTTAAATTTTGAGTTTTGTTTCAATTTAGTCCCTAAGTTTACCCTTGAGATTTGAGTTTTGTTATTCCTTAAATTTTGATTTTTGTTTCAGTTTAATCCCTTATTTTATCCTTGAGATTTGAGTTTTATTTCAATTTGGTCTCTCGACTTAAAAATTTTATATCATTAACCTCAATTTTTCATTAGATACTCATTTTCAATCATTGAGGTCAAATTCTATTAATTAATTAAAAAAATTATGAATTTAATTTAAATTTAATTTTAAAAGTGATAAAAGTAGTGAAACTTAATAATTATAGCTCTTTAATGATTTTTAATTTATTATCATAAATTGACTTTAAAAACAAAAAGTGAGTATTTAGTGAAAAATCGAATTTAAAAGTGTAAATCTTGAAACATATGAACCAAATTGAAACTAAATTCAAATGTCAAGGGTAAAATTGTAACATTTTAAAACCAACGGACTAACTCAAAACTTAAGGACTAAATGTATAACATTAGAAAATGTAGGGACTAAATGGAAACCAAACCCAAAACCTAAGGACTAGAAAAGTATTTTTCCCTTAGTGTTAATAATAAGTTCGGGTTGATTTGAGTTATTTTAAGTAGTTATTTTAAGTGAACTCATAAACCAACCTAACCCATAAAATTTTCATTTATTTGAATGCAACCCAACTCAACTCAAAAAAGTTGATAACCCAACCCAAACCGTACGGGTTGGATTGGGTTGATCTATTTTTTCGAATCATCGGATTTTTTTAACACCCTTACTACTGGACACAAAAATTTAAAGTTTATGATATATTCTAACATTAGACCCAATAAAATCAAATTGATATCTAATAGATCAATTAATTTTTATCTTTCAAATTTGTTAGTGACCCTATTAAATAAAAACTTGAAAAATCATAAATTTATGAGATACTTTTAAAATTTAGAAAATACAAACCACAAAAATTCAAGACTAAATGTATAATTGAGCAAATTTTAATTAAAATGGAATAGAATTCACTTATATGTCCTAATTTTTATTTAATATTTAATATATAGCACAACTACAATTTTTTAATATAGCTTGCATGTGAAGTAAAATTCAACAGTAGATTAATGAGAGACTAATCACCTAATTAAAGTAGTGGTTTCTAACTTCACCATCATTCTGCTTCATAGAATATTTTAGTGTATACAAATTGAAAAAGGGGTGCTAAAAGAAATTCGTATTATATTATATGTACCTTTCAAGTTTCAATGAATATAAAAAAACTTTAAAATAGATTTTTCAATTACTAAAATATAGTTGGTTAAATATATGTTTTTAGTCGTAATGTTTGAATATTTTTTCAACTTGGTCTCTACTGTTTAATTTTTTTTTTTTTTTTAATTTATTAAACAGACTCTCTTATATTTTAACAATTTTTAATTATACCTTCGATTCATTGTTAGCAATGTTATGATCAACTCAGGTAAACGAGGAGTAATATTTGTTAAAAAAAATCAAAAAATTAAAAATTTTGGATGAACTTAAGTCTCACAAGTCAATTTTATTACTTTCAGCTTGAAGGTATAATTAAAAAGTAGGACAAATATCAATTTATACTCCTAAACTTTAGAATTGTATTAATTTAAACCCTAAAACTAAAAATTATATCTATTTAAACCCTAAATTTTAGGAGTTGTATCAATTTTAACCCTGAACTTCGGGAGTTATATCGATTTTATCCCTAAATTAATAATTGTATCAATTTAGACTTTGAACTTTCATAAATATATCAATTTAGACCATGAACTTCATAAGTGTATCCAAATAAAACATAATGGAGGGCTTAAGTTGATACAATTATGAAAGTTCATGGTTTAAATCGTTACATTTATAAACTTCAAGGTCTGATTTGATACAATTATCAGTTTGAGGTTTAAATCGATACGATCCCAAAGTTTAGGGTTTAATTGATACAATTATAAATTTAGGATTTAAATTAATACAGTACCTAAAGTTCAAGGGTATAAATTGACATTTACCCTAAAAAAAATATAGGTTAAAATATGAGGAAATAAATTAAAACTTTTAGACTTTTTTTTGGTAACCATTTTTTTTAAAAAAATTAAGTCTATAGACACAACTTTCATCTTCAAATTTTTTTATCTGTCACCTACCTTTTACTAATAGTTTAAAAATCAAGTCAAAATTTGAAAACTAAAAAAAGTTGTTTTGTTTTTGGAATTTATCTAAGAATTCAACCATTGTACTAAATAAAGATGAAAATCATGGGAAGAAAAGAGAAAAAATAGGCTTAATTTTTTTTTTAAAAAAAAACAAAAACTAAAAATAAAATGGTTACCAACTAAACCTTAAAATATTACCTTCCGAATTGAAAACACAATAAAACATCATCAGGGAGAAAAAATTACATTAAGAAAAAGGATCACTCTTAACTAATCCTTAATTTAAATATAATTTTCATTTTTTTGAGATAGATATAATTTTCATATTTAAAAGTTGGGTCTGGTTAAGTTTTGTAATAAATTTATACAGCTTAATCTTTTTTTTATACTAAAAAATCAATTTATATAAATAATAGTAAAATTTAGGGATTTGATTCCACGTAAATGGGGTAGCATATATGAACAATATTCAACATTTAGGTTTGGAGAATGATGAGGTTGTTATGAATGCGTCAATCTAGTTGAGATTTTCGAGTACACTTAGTCATCCGGTTAAAAATATATATATATATTATCAAATGAATATCAAATTTGTTTAATATAAAATTTCAAATGTGTGTATTCTCATAATGAATGTGATAGGAATTTTATTTTTTATTATCTTTTTAGTTTTAGTAATAAAAATATTGAAACTTTTTTTTAATTAAAAAAAGATGGCTAAGTAGTTTTTCTTAATTAATTAGTTTTTGAAATTTGTCAATCTAGTTGATGGCTCAGTATTGACATATGCTCCATCTTTAGAAGTCGAAGATTTATTTCCTCACTTTGTAATTGTTGTACTAAAAAAATCAGGTAATATATTTTAAAATAGAGAGAAGATTATAATAAAATGGATCCTACAAATGAAATTTAATTACAATCATGATGCTTTTTGGTTTTGCCACATAAATAAAATTAAGGAAGATTAGCTCTTGAGGTTTTGCCTCAAATAAAAATGGTGCATGCATTTCAGTAAACCTACCTTCATCATGATTATGTTTATTTTGAAATTAGATCATAGTATTCAATCCTTCTTAAATTTAGGAAGCTTCCCATATTTTCCAGATGAATTTGGATTGATTTAGTATGATGTGACAAATAAAGACTAGAGTCATCATTATGTATGGATCATTCCTTAAAATTGGAGGTTCTGACATATGGACGTAGGTTGATGTTGGATAGTGCTTTAAATACCTACAGATTTGTATAGGTTGATTAAATTACTTATAATTTTGGTTCTCGATCGTCATCTTCGATATATTTTTTTTTTAATGAGTATATTCCCCACCCGACTAGTGACGATGTTGGAAGAAATTAAGTTTATCCATCTTCTATTAGATTAGTCTTAATCGAAGAAAAGATGAAGAGAGACATAGAAGCGTGTGGAATTTTTAAAGAAAAAAGGTGCCGTCTTTGTGATGAACTGTTGAGATCTTTTTGTGGGACGCGTTTATTTGGAGCTATTTCAAAATTTATGATGTGGATTCAATGAACTTTAAAAAACAATTAATAAAAATAGAAAAGAAAAGAGAAATCCCTTTTCATTTGTTTGTAATTTTGAGACACCAATGATAATTTTTTAGCACCTTGATTTTGAGTTTTTCAGATGTGTAGTTTCAACTAATTCGTCCTCAAGAAAGGAGACGGAATTTTCCTTTTGACATTGATATATATATATATATATCTTTTTTATTCTCAAATTTTGAATTTAATTTCTATTTTATTCCTACATTTTAAAATTTCATAATTTCTTTTAGTCTTTAAATTTCAAAATGTTACAATTTAACCTCAATGTTACTTTACATACTTACTTTTAATGTTTTTAAATTAATTTAAAAGAATTATAATTAATTAAGTCTCACTATTTTTATCACTATTAAAATTAATTCTAAATTTTTACTTCATTATTATTTAAAATTAATTATTAATATACATTAATACAAAAACTAAAAAGTGAGTAATTTGTATAAAAATCCAAATTAAAAGTGTAAGTCTTGAAAACTAATAACCAAATTGAAATTAAACTCGACTAAAAATGTAACATTTTGAAACTTAGAAACTAAATTGAAATCAAACTCAAAATTTAAGTATTAAAATTACAACGTATTAAAAATTAAAGATCAAACAAAAAGTATATTTAAAATTTATGGTCCAAAAAGTTTTTTTTTCATATATATTTATTCAGTTATATATTGTTTGAACTATTCTAATGAAGAAAGTATGGCTAGAAATAATTATGGTTTGTATATGTAAAATCCTGTTTAATTATTTGAGCTTTTTTTAGTGGATAAAATTACCTTTTACCTTTCTTTTTTTTTTTGGGTTGATAATTGAATNTTGTAAGATGAAAATAGGCTTAATTTTCAAATACAAAAACAAAAACGAAATGGTTATCGGAGCCAAAACTTTTTAAATTTTATTATTAATTATAATTAAACAATATTTTTGTACAGATTTGTGAATTTGAGAAACAAAATGCAAGGACAAAGAAGTGTTGCTTAAAGCTGTAGCATTGAGATGTTGTGTCACTGCAGATGGATTTTTTTTTGTATAATAATTGTAGCAAATGGGGTTCAACCTCTGATTTTTAGGAAGGAAAATCATGTCAATTACCCTTACACACTAAGAATTTTGGTTATTTTCTACGAAACTTTTCCCGACGCCAAAAAAAGAGTCGGGCAATCTCATTTCCTCCGACGATAAATGGAGGCATCGAGAGAAAACCCAATCCCAATAGAAAGTTTACCAACGTCGGGATAACCAATCTATCCTGACGATTGATAAACCTACCGTGGAGCTTGTTGAACTATCTCGACGGTCCCAGAATTGTCGAGAATTATTTAGTTTTTTTAAAAAAAACGAGAAAACTGCAGTTTAATGTTCTCTCGAAGGTCGGAGCAACACCATCAGGGGAAAGTCCCTTCGCCCTACAATTTTGATCCATCATGAGGTAACAAAATAAAAAATTAATAGAAAATTAAAAAACGTTAGGAAAAATTCTAAAACTATCCCGACAGTCCTCGAGCGACCGTTGGGAGTCTCTACTTCCATCGACGATGATGCAATTGTCGGGCGATTCTTAATTTAAAAAAGAAATTTTTTAGATTTTTTGTTCGCCTATCCCGACAGTTTGGGAAACGTCGTCGGACGAGGTTTAAATTTTTAAAAATAAGAAATATAAATAAAAATATTTATGAAAAATTGTCAAGTTTTGCCCAACGGTATGCAAGCACACCGTCGAAATATAGTTGAGTTCGCCCATGGTATTCGAGCGACCATTGAGATTTCGTATTTCAGCCAACGGTATTCAAGCGATTGTCGGGATATGGGTATTTAAATAAAAAAAACTTATGAGTAATTCTAAAGTTATGCCGACGGTGTGTAAGAACACAGTTGAGATAAGGTTGAGTTCGTACAATGGTACTCGAGCGACCGCCAGGAGTTTGTAATTAGGCCGATGGTGTTTGATTAATCGTCGAAATATGGGTATTTATCCTGACGGTTGACCAAACGACCATCGAAAAAAGTTCATTTAAAAACCCTCCCTGCCGCCAACAGTTTCTTCTTTTCCTTCTTCTTCCATTTTTTTCTTCTCCTTCATTCTTTCTTCTCTGAAACCCACAGTTGAGATTCTCTGTCCGCTCACGGTCCGCTCATTGTCCACTCACTATTTGTTCACCGTCCGCTCGTCGTCCGATTTTGGTACCATGATTTTTTTTTCCTTTTTTTCTTTTTCGTTTTTCATTTTCCTTCTTTACAGAGGGATGTTTACATTTTATTTTATTTCTTTTTCGTTTTTTTTCTTTTTGCATTTTTTTCTTTTTCTTTTTTTTTTTTCTTTTTACGTACTATAAGACTTATTAAGTAGATCATTTGAGTACATTTTTTTTCCTTCAAGTTGTTTGATTTTTTTTTGGTACCATTTGTGTACATTTTCAAGTTGTGTACATTTGCGTAAATTTAGCACAATTTGCAAAATTGCCCTTCTGGTTGTTAGAATTTCACTTTTGAATTTTTAATGTAAAGATTAAACATTCAAAGTTTGACGAGTGGAAAAATTAGACCTTTAATGATCCTCTTAAATATATTAGGATTGATGAGGTTTGATTTTTATTGTTGAAATGTTTTTTACTTGGTGTTAGATTGTATTTGGATTCTTGAGTTTTTAAATTCAATAATTTTCTCTTGAAGTTTGCATATGGTTCTACTTTACATTACGGATAAAATTATTAAATTTGAAAAAGTCACTGATGTAAATGCAATTTAACTCAAATTTTATAGACATATAGTCTGATTTTTCTTAATTATTACGGTAGAAAGTTCAAAGGTCCAATAATAACAATCATGATACTTTTTAAGTAGTTTGTGTAATCTGTCTAAGTATTTAGGAGTCGTTTATTTTTTAGGAATGTAGATAATAAGAATCTTTAGATGCCCAAACTTCTCGATGTTTGATATTGTAGATGTGCATCAAATATTCATGTTGGTTTCATAGAAATGCTTCTGCAAATAGTTGGAAATACGTGAATGATTGTGTTTGTTTGGTAGAACTTCTATCTGAAAATTTCTTAAATTTACATCATGTTGTCCTTGAGGCAATTTATTAATTTAATATAATTTCAACTTATATAACATATTTATTTTTATTAATTTGAATTTCTTTTTAAATTGATATAGTTTATATTATTTTTAGAAGTTATTTTTTTCAACAAAATAACATATATTAATTTAAGATTTATTATAAAATAAATTATAGTTCCTGTGCTTGTGTGAAGTTCTCTATCTCAACTCTTTCATTCACCAAAGATTAGTCTGTATGTTGGTTATTGAAGCCAACACTTTACATGTATATTTATCGTTAGTCTCTATTTCAACATTTTTTTTTGTATGGTTGACTCATTTACATATATCTTTATGGTTAATGACCCGTCCCCACAAATGCAACAAATCTAACATTTTGCTTACGTCTAAGTACATTACCTCATTTTATAACATATCGATTAAATGATGACCATGTCTATCATAGTCTAATGTGATAACCATCTCTAAAAAAATTGTGTTATGTTTTTTCCATTTTCATTGTTTGGGGTGTTTTTGGGTGAGAAAAATGAATATCGCAATAGAGATGGCCATTACATTGACCAATAGTGTTGACCACCTTTTCTCATTATGATCATTTTCTATAATGAGTTTGGTAGAGACTTTTCAAATTTCCTTCGATGGGATTGAAAGACATAAAATAAGAAGCTTTTAGGTTTCATAGACCATTTTTATTATATTATTAAAATTACAGCTTATTGTCTAAATCGTATAGGTTCAACTTATCGCATATATTATTAAGAATGGATAAAGAGTGGATTAAGATTAGGAACAAGTTATCAACTGAGTATGTAGAAGGATTATATCGATTCCTTGAAGTTGCAAAACTTCATGTTAATAACTCGAGAAAAACGAGATGTCCATGTAGAAAATATATGAATGCAATGTGGGGGCCAATAAATGGAGTTGAACGATATTTATTCATTAATGTAATTTCTCCATCATATCATCAATGAATATATCATGGAGACCCAATCAACTTATCTAGGGGATACGAGAGTCATACATCTCAATCGACCCATGATGATGGATTAAGTACGACAGAGATGAATGTTATAGATGAAAAAAATGAAATTTTGAATATTATAAATGATCTACAGTGTCCAATTGTCGATGTAAATGAAAAAGAAAACGAGAATGAGATACACACCAATGCCCAAGAAAGAGATAACAATTCAAGCTTATTTGAAGACTTAATAAATGAAGCACAAAACCAGTTGTACCCTAGTTGTACAAATTTCTCTTCACTGTTGTTCTTGGTGAAGTTGATGCATATTAAGGTTCTTAGCAATTAGACTAACAAGTCTTTTGATTTGTTACTTGAATTGTTAAAAGAAGCATTTCCCATTGGAGCATCTATACCTAATTCATTTTATGAAGCTAAAAGAGAATTACGTGACTTAAGACTAGGTTATGAGTCTATTCATGCTTGCAAATACGATTGCATCCTATATTGGAAAGAACTTGTCAATTGGCAACAGTATCCAGTATGTGGTAAATCTCGGTAAAAAGTTGATTATGGAAAAAATAAAAAGATTTCACATAAAATTTTACAACATTTTCCTTTAATATCAAGATTGAAGAGAGTATCTAAACATATTGTACCTGAAATGAGGTGGCATAAAGATAAACGTGTTGAAACTAATGGAGTGTTGCAACATCCAGCTGATGCTTAAGGGTGGAAGCATTTTTATCGTGAGTTTCCTCAGTTTTCTTTAGACCCACAAAATGTTCGTTTAGGACTAACTTCAGATGGCTTCAACCCATTCGGGAATATGAGTACTTTGTATAGTATGTGGCCAATGGTACTCATTCCTTATAATTTATCACCTTGGAAATTCATTAAAAAGATAAATTTCATTGTCTCCCTTCTTATACCTAGGCCAAAATCTTCTGGAAAAGAAATTAATATTTACTTACAAACCATTGATTGAAGAGTTAAAGGATTTATGGAATGATGGTGTGCACACTTATGATTATGTTAGCAACGAATACTTTCAACTATGTGCAAGCTTATTGTGGACTATTAATGACTTTCCTGCATATGATGACCTATCTGGATGGAGTACCAAAGGTTATCAAGCATGTCCTATTTGAAAGAAGATACATTATCATTAAGGCTAAGAAGAAAACAATGTTTTATGGGGCATTGACATTATCTTCCAGATAATCACAGTTGACGAAAGAGCAAACAATATGATGAAAAAGTGGAACGTAGACCTCCTCTAGTTTTCATGGATAGAGAAGATATCTTATGAGAGGTGAACTTGTTAAATTTCTCTGTGCTTAGCAAACATCCAGAGAAACATGATAAAAAAACGGAACCGAAGTTTAAATTGGAATAAAAAAAGTATATTTTTCCAATTTTCATATTGGTCGAAACTTTTATTGAGACATAAGTTGGATGTTATGCATATTGAAAAGAATATTTATGATAGTTTGGTAGGCACATTGTTAAATATTGAAGGAAAGAATAAGGATATAACTAATGCTCGTTTGGATTTAGAAGATCTAAATATACAAAAAGAACTACACCTACAAAAGGTAGGAGATAAAGTTATAAAGCCACACGTTGCATACATATTGACTACTAATTACAAGGTTGCATTTATAAGTGATGAAATCAGTCAAATTTCCTTATGGGTTTGTATCAAATATATCACGTTGCATACACATTGACTACTAATGACATGTTCTGCTTCAGAGATTTCTTCCAATTGGTGTTCGAAGACGTGTCCATTGTTTTCGTTGAGTTATACAAATTTTTATTTGATCTATGTGCAAAAACAGTATCTATATGGGATTTGGATCGATTACAAAGAGACAATATAATCATACTTTGTAAGTTAGAAAAAAATATTTCTACCGACATTTTTTTTATGTAATGGTGTACCTAGTAGTCCATTTGCCCTATGAAACAAAAGTTGCAGGTCCAGTTAGTTATAGTTGGATGTACCCTATCGAAAGAAGAAGCATATATAATGAATGAATCATTGGTATTTTGTTCTTTGTACATAATTTTCAATGTTCAGACAAAATGTGCGACCATTAAGAGCACCAAGAGTAAGGACATTATTGAGAAAAGAGAAATGCAGTTCACATTGGTACATCTTGAACAATTGCATGGAAATAAAATCTTATCAAAAGTATGTTTTAAACATTCTATTGTAGTTGATGATTTTGATGCAAAGTGTGAAATAAAAAATTGAGACACGTCTCTTTCTTATAGGCAATATTTGAAACTAATTCGGCATGAAGCTTAAAATCAAGATGATTTATACATAAGGCACCAATGAGGCTTTCCCATTGGTTCAAATCTCATGTAAGTATGAGTTTAAAGACAAGTAAAAATTAAAATGAATTAGTTCATGTGACATTAGTTTTTAAGATCTATTGTGTTGTATTGAATTAACAGGTTCTTTCATTGCATGAAAATGGAGATATGTTTGATGATATATATTCACTAGTGATGGGGCCAATTTCAGAAGTTCGTTCATATAGTGGATGTATTGTTAATGGAATATGCTATCATATTATTGAGTGTGATAATTGTCGGAGTACACAAAATAGCGGGATCATGGTGCCTTTAAAAAGTGAAGGTGGAGGAGATCTCCATAATTTCTATGGTGTTGTCAATGAAGTATTAGACTTCCAGTATTCTAAGAGAAGACGTGTAATTATGTTTAATTGTATCTGATTTGATACAGACCCTAAAAAGACCAATAGAGTAAACATAGATTTGGGGTATATTTCAATTAATACAGCTCGTCACTTGGTTTGTTAACGAGCCTTTTGTATTTGTCAGTCAAGCTAAACAAGTGTTTTACATCAACGATCCCAAATATGATAATAATTGGAAAGTAGTACAAGTAGTCCAAAACAAGCGTATGTGGGATATGCCAAAAGTAGAAGAACGTGAGAATGACCAACATGAGTTATTAGAAGTTGTGAATAGTATTACTTGTATAATCGATGAATCAATAAATGATATCAGTTTATGTAGAGTTGATGTTGATTCAATAGTCGTAGAAGAACAAATAATTCAACGAGTTGAAGATGACTTCATAAATGACAAGGAAGAGAATGTATAATCATCTTCTAATAGGAGTTTTAGTTTCGATGAACATCTTAATGATATGAAATAACCCTGTAAATATGTATCATCTTTTTCATTTAATAACTTACATATTATTGTATAACATATATATTGTTGTTTGCACAGGAACAATGGTAGGTCATACTGATGAGGAGACAGTAGTGGAGTATTTAGAGTCCGAGCATATCAGCGCATTATCCACTGTAGGAGATAATTCAGGTTATTTTATATCCACATTTTATTTTAGATCCATAATTGATAATTTATATATAAACTAATGTTTAATTAAACTAACGACGTATAATTTCTTTAGAGGCTAGTTGTACGACTAATAGGATTGGACGCGGATACTCTCGAAATGTTGATTTGGATAAATATGTCCAACAATTTGAGAGAATTCCTATCGAGATCGACCCTGTATAGGAGAAACCAATTTGCAATAATGCAACAAAATTTAGCAATATCATTGGTAACAACATTCGGGAATCTTTTTCTGTTCGTTATGGAACATGGAGAGAGGTACCAATAGAAACTAGAGAACTAGTTTAAAGTCGATTATTGGTAAGATGGTTATTCGATATTTTACAAATTATATATATGCATCTGCAGAGATACAAATTAGCTTTTTTTTTCGTTCAGAATCATTTTGTATTTGACTTGTCCAACCAACTGGTCCATGATTTCATCGATGAACAGACTTAAAAATCGTTCAAAGAGTATAGGGGGAACTACACAAACACTATAAAAAATATACAAGTCCTGAAGAGGCACGAGTACACCCACCTGATCGACTTAAAGACGCCATCGAAGATTGGCACTTTTTATGCACCAAGTTTGAATCCATCGAATAGAAAGTAAGAACTTTTGTGTCTTTTTTTTTTTTACTTACATTTCAATTACTAATTTCCTCTTAATTTCTAATTTTCTTAGAAAGTGGCAAAGACTAATCAAAGGAATCGGTCAGCTCTAAAGTTCACTCATATAGCTGGTTCTAAGACTTTCATACACATACGAGAAACCACGATAAAAATAAAAGTATTTCTATATTTGATTTCTAAGAAAGTATTATTAATATCTTCTATGTGAATTATTTTACATAAAGGACCCAACGGTCAAAGAATGGACCTAGTAGACTTATTTAAGCATATACACTCAAAGAGTGACAACTAGTTTGTTAATCAAGCCACTAATGATGCATATGTAAGTTTTTATTATGCAATATAACTTTATTTATATATAACTTTCATATAATAATTAGTCCCAATTATTGATGTAGAGTCATATGGTCGAGCTGAGAGAAGCCTCCACCCAAGAAGGGTTTGAACCAATATTGGAAGAAGAAATATGCGAGCAGGTGTTGGGCATAGGAGTGCGCCTTGGTAGGACATAAAGGGTAAAAAAACAAAAAATAAATAAAGCATTGTCCAGTGCATCCTCGTTGAAAATTATAGAGGAGCAACAACAAGAGATAGAATCCTTAAAGGCTAGATTGGCTAGATTGGACGAACTGGAAGCAAGAAGACAATCTGAGATGGTTGATATATAATATTTTATTCACTTCAGTCTATGAAATATGAGATATATTACTTGCATTAACCACAAACCAATAAACTAAGATCCATGGTTATCGTTGTAGCTTAAGCATGTATGTGGAGACATACAAGTGGATCGTGCTTTAAGTGATAATCTAAATGGTCTATAGTATATGGATAAAGGAGGGATACCTTATCCTGGTGACACTACTAGTGTGGCCCACTTTGAAGGTGTTACAAATGTTGTAAAGTGCTACAAATGATGATCATTCATGTATTAGACATGTGAGCGAGGATACTCTATACAAAGGAGTTTGTATAAGACTGGAACACGAAATGTTTAGTCTCGTTATATAACGTCGTTCATAATTAATACTTTCATTTAACTAGGATGACTATAGGTAACATGACCTTAATCCTGAATGAGTTATGAACTCTTGCCTATGAGGGCGGTCCTTCGATTTACATAGGTGAGAGTGGCCAGATCGCCAACTCAATAAGCCTATCATTTTGGGGATTCGTCTGATTAGAGAGCTGGGAACTCAGCTACACAAGATGGAATTCACTCATTCCCCGAAACAGAAGTAAGTAGATAAATTGCTCCCATAAGGGCTGATTCCGGGTCTTGAACAATGTGGCGCCACACCCTCTCTTAGCCCTGTCTCTTATACACATCTAGATGTGTATAAGAGACAGGGCTGATTTCAGGTCTTGAACAATGTGGCGCCACACCCTCTCTTGGTCCAAGAGGGTTTTAGTCATAGTGGGACTATGATCTATTGTTCATTAGAGGAATCAGTGGTACTTAAGAAGTTATATGTAACTACAGGGGCAAAATGATAATTTGGTCCAACTGTACTTACGAGCGATTTGTGAAGGGTCATCATACTATTGATTGGTTATATCTAGTGGACACAGAAATATATCTATAGTGCGAAGAGGACATCTATCGGTCTTTAGTGGAGTGCCCGACAGTTAACAGATGGTGGATAATATGATTAAAGAGTTTAGTCAGTTATTCACTTACCATTGATGCTTCAAGCTACAAGTTCATAAGGTCCCCTTGGTAGCTCAATGGATTCTATATTGGGAATGAGAATAATTTTGCCATGGGGTATATGCTATAGTGAGTTTGTGCTAAAAATAAGTAATCGGGAGGGAGGATTCAATAAACTTCATTTGAATTTGTTCATATTCTTATGTTGGGTCTAAAGTTGGTAAAGGGTGTTTCAATTCTTATGTGTTGGTTTGTTTCAATTCTTAATTATGTTGTTTTGTATATTGGGATTGAGAATAATTTGGAGGGGAGGGGGGAGGTAAGTTGGTTTGTTTAAGTAAATGTAGATATAAGTTTAAGTAAATATAGATATGTGTTGGTTTGTTTCGATTCTTAATTATGTTTGTTTGTATATTAGGATTGAGAATAATTTTGAGATGGGTATATGCTATAAGTGGTGGAGGGGCTAATTATGTTGACATTGTTATTTGTATATTGAAATTTGAGTTCGAAATGTGTAAATACGGATTGATTTGAATATTAAGTTATTTGTATATTGAGATTGACAATACTTTTGAGATGGGTTCATGTTACATTGAGTTTGTGGTTAAAATATAAGTGGGGGAAGGAGTTTGAATAAACTTAGGTTTAAGATTGAAATATGTAGATATGAGTTGGTTGGGTTTAAGTTGGGTTTTAAGTTTTATATTAGGTTTGAGATTGAAATATGTAGATATGAGTTTGATAGCTCTTAAAAGAGCTATTATTCCTAGCTTAATTCGAGGTCGTTATCGGATTTTACGTTTTTATTTTCCTATTTTGTAGGTACTGAGCAACTAAGGTGTAAAATCGCCAATTTGGAGCTGATCGGGGTTAATTTGAAGTAATTTAGAGGTGATTTGAGCATCTAGGCTTCAAAAAAGTCAAAAAGACCAAAATGCCCCTATTTCAGCATCGCAACGCTCATGGATTGGCTTAGCCTGATACTCGCCCAACGTTGTAAGACAAAATGGGTAGCATTGCAATGTTATCCATCAGTGTTACAATGCTACGTGCTTTGACGAACGAGAAGCATCGCGCCCGTGCAAGTGAGCGTTAGACTTCTTCACCCTGACGTTCTTGATCAGCCACCTCAACGTTGGAACGCTAGCTCTAGCGTTGCAACGTTGTCCTATTTTCTGTAAATATTCTCCTTCAATTTTAGGTTAAAGGAGGCTGAATTCTAATGGAGGTCGAGGAGAGGTCGAACTTTCTTCTTCCCTCTTTATGTTTTCAGTTTCATTAGGCTAGTTTTTAGTTTAATTTTAGATTATAAGCACAGATTGAATTGTATGGGTTTGCCTATGAGTCGATAAGGTAATTTTCTATCTAGTTCTTAGAATAAGGAATTAATTCAACTCTTGATTTTTCTGCCCAATTTGATGTTTATAATTCAAAATTATGCTTTCTTTAAATCTCAGTTGAATTAGATTTGCATTTTTTTTTTTGTTGACGCCTCTATCATAATTACAATTCTTTGCTAGTTAATTTCAAGTTTGCACGTTTTCTAGTAGTTCGTCTATGTTTGAATTTACCCCTGTAGCAACAATTGAACATGTATGTTTAGCTTTACAGGCTAACCTTGAATCCTTATAAGCATGTTTAATTTAGATTTGAAGAATACTTAGTTATTTGAACATGGCTTTTCCTAACACTTAATCAACATAATTGAATCCTAAAACTTAATACATGTGTTTCTAGTTCTTTATGGTCGCTAAGAACCCAATTGAATCCAAGAGCATGCAGATTAGTTAGGGCACGGTCTTTCCAGCCTTAATTATTAATTAAGACGCTTGATTGATTTTGATTTAATTGATTATTGGTCTCTGTAAAGATTAATTAAATCACATCAATTTAGTAGCTATGCACGCATAATTCGTTAGCATAGTCAATTGGTAGAAAACGATGATTGAAATTACATTGAATGTTTACTTGATATGAAAACTAGATGAATCAATTACGACTTACATTTATCCCTAGCAATTTATTTTGTTGCATGTTATTCAAATTTCAACCAAAAATGTAAACCTCGTTTTTACTATTTTTCAAAAGTCAATTTTAATTTAAAATGAACTAATTCAACACATCTCTATGGTTCGACCACACACTTACCACTCTTGCTACACTTTAGTAGTAATAGAAGTAGTTCGGTATATACAAATTTTTTTTTGATCAAGTCTGGAGTTTATTAACGACGTAAGTTTCGAATCTGTTAAAGTTGGTTGGGCTTAAGTTGGGTTTTAAGTTCTATATTAGGTTTGAGATTGAAATATGTAGATATGATTTGGTTTGTTTCAATTCGTTATATTCTCAGTTGAGTTTTAAGTTCTATATTGTTGAGAATAAATTTGAGATGGATATATGCTTTTTTGAGTATGTGGTTAAAATAGGTTGGGAGGAGGGAACAGAGTGATTGTCTAATTATGTTGAGATTGTTATTTTTATATTGAATTTGAGTTTAAAATATGTAAATACTGGTTGATGTGAAGTTAAAGTGGTCTTATATTGGTTTTGAAGTTGATATAGAGGTAAACGTATAATTATGATTAAATTTAAGTTGGGTTTTAAGTTCTATATTGAGTTTGAGATTGAAATATGCAAGTTTGAGTTGGTTTGTTTCAATTCATTAATGTTCTTAGTTGAGTTTTAAATTCTATATTCATTTTGAGATTGGTGGTATAGTGAGCATTAAACTTATTTAAATTTGTATTTTGCAAGTGTCTCGAGATTTATATTGAAGATGCCGACAAGCGTAGTTAGAATGTAGAATTGTGTTTTATAGGTAGTTTGTTATGTAATCTTAATTTGGAGTTAAGAAATTCTGGATGTTATGGCATATTTAAAATGAATAGTATTAGTAAGTTGTTTACTTGACAATCTCTTGATTCAAACATATTTTCTATATATTATTTACTATTGTGGATATTACTTGATTTTGACAATTTTATTTTAGTTTGATTGATATTTGTAAGATTCAAACAGGTATGACATTTAAAAAAAAAAAAAACAAATTTAGATATAGAAAATATTAAAAAAAAAAAAAAAAAAGTTAAATTCGATAGTTAAATATATAATCCCAACAATTCAAGAGGTCAGGAAAAAGCATAATTTTATGGGTTTTCAGTTTTTTCCGACTCTAAGAAACCATTCGACGATCCAGGGTCGGGAAAAGCCACTAAATCCCAACGATAGAAACACTTCGTCTGGGCAAGGCCGCTTATCCCAACAATCCTAACTTATAAAGACTGTCAGGAGATAAAACTTCGGCCGACGGTGCAAAGACACCATCAGATTAAATGAATATAGCCTGACGGTAACACTAATTTGTCACCATTGGGAGATATTTAGCTCCCGGCGGTCTTTATAAATTAGGACTTCAAGGGTTGGCTGCTTATCCTGACGATTTTGTTTAGAGTCGGCAAAAAAACCTCATCCTCCATCCGTCGAGGTAACTTTTTTGCCCTATGACACGACTTTTATACCATCGGAGAAGGTTTCGTCGAAGAACCTTTCCCGCAATTTTGTCGACGATTGTGGGACCGTCAGGAAAGGTTTGACGGAAGGTTTTTTGGACTAATGCTGACGGTTTTCAGTGTCGTGAAATGCCTAAATTATTGAAGTGACAGTTGGAATTTAAACAAACTAAACTTAGTCGTTGGTTTAAGTATTAACAATTCTAAATTTCTCATATATTTGAATACAATTTTATTTTGTTTAGTAAGTTTAGAACGATCATGTGATATTTCTGTTAAAATTTCTTGAGAGTATATGGAATAGATTTGGATATTTAAAAGTCTTTTAACCATATATTTATTTACTGACATTAACTTTTAGGTTTTACATCCTTTCTATCACATGTGATCGTGACGCAGAGAGACCGACGTTCTCTTTTATGGGTCTCTTAAAATAAAAAGTTTTGGAGTCACTGCCAACCATATTAAAGGCATGATAGGTCACCTAATTAAAGAAATAAGTCTACATAAGTTCAGATTTGAGTTCAAAAATCATTTGTGTCTAGGGAAGGTGTTAGCACTCTACAACACCATAAAAAATGGTTATCAAATTTCATATTTTATTGTTCAATTAAAAAAATTAATAAGATTCATAAAATGTTATTTTACTTTGTTTTTAGATGACCCATGCTTACTAGCTCACATTATGAAATAAGACATGTACTAATAATTATGAGTGACATGGGAGTATTAAAAAAAATTGAAAATTTATTTTCGATTCCCAAAATAATTTCCTACACCTAAAAACATTACAACATCAAACTTTGATGTTTCTCTCACCATCTTCAATGTTTGATGAGAAACTTCATGTATTTAATGAACTTAATAAAGTCCCAAAAATAGAACACTACTCAATCTCACATTTAATTAAAATATTGTTATTGATGGTTGAAATTTAAATTGTTCATATATAAAAATGATTTCAAATTTAGAGTTTTAAATTAGGGAAAAAATCATGTACTTATGGAATTTTAACAAATACCCATAAAGAGAACACTGCTCCACCTTAAAACCAAATATTAACTTCAATTTTAATTTTAGTAAAGAAAGTAGTGAATCATTTACCCAAACATTAACTTACTTAATTTTAATTTTAGCAAATAAAGTACTGAATTATTTCATTTTAATTGTTTAAAAAATTCTCGAGTTACGAGATTAGAGTAGATTTAAAATATATATATATATATATATATATATAATTAATCAAAAAGATCTAACTATATATTCATAGTAACTAATTAATGACATGTCTACTCAATATCGCAATCAAATATAATATAAAATTGGGCCGCTTGCAAACATAGACTATTGGACCAAACTAATTATAAATAGTGCAAACCAAAATAAATTATAAATATAGACAAATTTATGTATAGCCCATACAAAAAGGCTAAAAAGCCCATGAGAATATAATAGGCTCACGACCCGATATCCTTCCAGCCCATGAATCCACAACCCATGTTCTCTATTTAGCGTAAAAACAAGGAAATTTATAGCAGCCCTAACCCGATCTTCAATTCCTAACCCAATCTTCAGATTCTTCAGATCCTCTTCAATTGACCCATTCGACTATTTTTGTTCGATCTTCTTTAAAACCCTAATCTTATCTTCTAAAATCTGTAAATAAAAAAAAGAATTCTATCGTCGTGGATGATTATTCACTGAAAATGACTCCGAAATCGCATTCAAAGGTAACAAAAAGTATAGTTGCAAGACTATTTTCCCCCTTTTTTGTTGTTTAGTTGTTTGATTATTGTTTGTGTGCTTTAAACTTCAAATGTGTTTTTGTTTGGGGTCTATTGGTGATAGATTTCTGTCACCAATAAACTTGAATATTCACTACTGTTATTTATTATTATTGTTTGTTATTATTGTTATTATTTGTTATCGGTGCTTTAAACTTTATTATTGTTTGTCTTCAATGTTACTAGCTGGAAAATCTAGGGAGGATTTAAAACATGTCAAAGATCTCCTAAAGAGAGAGTTTGACATGAAGGACTTGGGTCAATCTAAAAAGATTCTTAGGATTGAAATAAAAGAGACAGGGCTTCCTCTATCCTCATCATTAGTCAATTAAACTACTGTGAAAAGGTTATTAACAGATTTAATATGTCTAATGCAAAACTTGTCACCATACCTATTGCTAGTCATTTTAAACTTTCTTCAGAAAATTCACCAAAGGAAACAGACATAGAATATTTGACTCAAATGCAATTAATTCCATACAATCAAGCAGTAGGTAGTCTAATGTATCTAATGATATCTACTAGACCATACCTATCCTACTGTACTCGTCTTGTCAGTAGATACATGTCTAACCCTGAAAAATGCATTGGGAAGCAACAAAATGGATATTAAGATACCTAATATGGTCTAAACAATCGAAATTAACATATCAAAATACAAAGGAAACAAAATTAGAGCTATATGGATATTTTGATTCAAATTTTGTAGGTGACTAAGACAAAAAAAAAAGATCACTAACATGTTATCTATTCTTAAATGGTCCAAATTTATTATGTTGGAAAGCAAATCTGCAGTCAATCACAGACCTATCAACTACTAAAGTAGAATACATGGCTTTATCAGAAGCAATAAAAGAAACATTGTGGTTAAAGGGGTTGATGAAGGATTTTGGTATCAATCAAACAGTAATAAAGATCTACAGTGAAAACAAAAGTGCCATTCAACTTTCCAAAAACCCTCCCTACTACTCAAGGACCAAACACATAGATATTAAATATCACTTTGTAAGAGACATAATAGAAAAAGGTTAAGTCAAAGTTTTAAAGGTTCATACCAGTGAGAATGTCGTCGATATGCTTACCAAACCAATTTCAAAGCTCAAGCTCGCGAACTGTCTTGGTCAGATTGGCTTCCAACTTCCTTAAAAAGGGTAAAAACATGTCAAATCTAGAAGGAGAAGAGCTTGCATGTTGAGCTTAAGGTGGAGATTTGAAATAAAATAAGCTCAAGCATACAATCGTTTATTCAACAGCCTTTTACATTTTTCTTTACAGTTTGTTATATAACTACTTATATCAGACAAAATGTATAAATATGCATCATTTACAATTTGTAGAAACAAACTTACGGAAGCTTACAAGAAAGCTACAAGATCTGTAAAGAAAAGTGTGACTTAGCTCTTGAATAAAATTCTTCTCCTTCCCGTGGATGTAGGCACTGTATTGCCGAACCACGTATATCATCGTGTAGATCTCTTTCTATTCTTTCTCATTACAAAATTGCATGTTCTTCTTCTTCTTCATTCTCTCGGCAATCACACGAAAATAATTAGAGAGAAAAGGGTTAGCAAAAGTTTTTCTGCAAACAGTAGAGAGAACGTGAGAGAGAAAGAAAGTAATTAGTCTAAAATTAATTTCCCATCAGAGCATAAAGCATTTCCTCCATCAGGCAGAAGATAGTGGATTATTCCACCTATTGCACATCAGCTGGAATATCGTGGAACAAACAGAACCAAATTTTCTACCAACCAAAATTGATTTGGGGCAAAATAACTTAGGTGATCACGGTTGGATCAGCAAAAACGGGCCAGTTTCATCATTTGGGCTTTTATTATTAAAAAATATCAAGTGTGCAGGCCTAACAAGATCCTTAGAAGTTGAGTAACCATCAAGCAAAAAAAGATGAAAAAAGAGAAGGTATTTACTATATATTTAGTATATATCTATTTCTAAGTTATTCTTTAGAATATTTATAAGATATATTTTCTTTTTTGTTTAAATAGGCAAAAAAAATCACTAAAGAAAGTTGGAACTCCACTCTGAAAGTCACAGTTTATGTCAAGTTGGAAGTGATAGACCATATTAGGGGGTTTAGATTCTACATGTCTATCTTTATTTAAGGAATGACCATTTAGGCATTTGTTAGGTTTAAAAATGTCCAAAGTACCTTTACAACTTTTAGCACATTTGATTAGAAAACAATGTGTCTTTACTGATAACAATGTTATTCTTTTCATCATTGAAGGTAACATGGTAGAGTTTGGGTTGAGAAGTTTTTGTTTGATTATTGGATTAATTGTGATGAATACCCTGTTGAAGATGTTTTAGATGAAACTGAAGAAAAAGATTCATAAATTAGACAAGAATATTTTAGAAATTATACAAGCATCACTAGGGAAAATGTGAATAGTGCATTTGACTATTTTTCTAGTCACTACAGTGATGAAAGAAAAATAGCAAAACTTGTTAATATTTATTTGCTAGAAAAATTGTTGATTCCAAAACAATGTCATAACTGTATGGATTGGAAGCATGTCTAAGATGTTGAATGATAAGGAGAAGTTTAGGAATTATCCATGGGGAAGACTATCTTATACTCTTACTGTTGAGTTTATTAAGAAATCTATTAAGAGTAAAAACAAACCAGCTGTCTATCTGCAAGGATTCCCCGTAGTTTTAGCTTATTGGGCATATGAAATACTTCCTAAACTTTCTGAAGGGTTCACAAAAAGAATAGGAAACGATTCCAAGAATCTTGAATTGGGGAACAACAAAGCAACCAGATTGGCAAGATCTTAATGATAACATCTTCTCGGAACGAAATGTAAGTTTCTAAGTTTTCCATTATTAATTGTGATACAAGTCTATCAATGATATTGGTATATCAATGATAGACAAATATCAATGATAGAAGTATTATATCTATTGAAACACACAAATAAATGTAGGGAAGGAATCTATCAACAACATAGTTTATCAATATCTGTGATATTGGTCTATCAGTAACGGGGTCTATCAGTGATGAGCCCATATCACTTATATGATCTCATTAAACTATGTCAATGATAACTCCTAACTATGATTATCTGAGTATTTCAAATCTCATAAAAAGAAAGTATTTTGTATACAATACTAATTAAATATTATGTTTTTCAAAAGCTCCATTTAGTTACTATTGTCGCATCAAAAAAAGAAATGGTATCAGAATACTTCAAAAAAAATACATGGAGATGGAGGAAAAAAGTTAGGAAGAAGGAGAAAATGTTCTAGAAAAAGATAAACATATATTGAAGAAAGAATATCTTCTTTACAAGAAGATATTGAAGGTCTTGAAAGATAACACAAAGAAGATGTTAAAGATCTTAAAAAAGGACAAATGGAGATTCTCACTTTGTTACATTCTCTAGTGGAAATTGTAAAGAAAAGTGAAACACAAACTCAAGAGTACTTTGACAAGAATTATCCTCCATCTGTGAATCAAAAAATGATAGATGTCGATGTTGATGCTACTATTGACAAAGTAGTTGAATATGTAACTACTTATGTCAAGGAGAAAGAGGTAAAATTAATAAAGCCTTGTAGTTCTTTTACTTTTTTGTTTTTTCTGATGATAGACTATATAGAGTACATATAGTTTACTGACGATATACTAATATCTACAGATGCATGAACAAAATCGTGAGAAAGAGAAGGAAATGGAAGAAGCCACTATTCCTAAAGGGAAAAAAGGTACCCATCTAGTTAAATAGTATGTTATTGCTATTTTGTTTTATACTTCAAGTGTTCTACTCATTAAAGGCTATCAGTTATAGGTTTCTGTCACTGATAGAATGTTGTAATCCTTTTATTGGATTCCAAAAGTAACATAAAAAATGTATATTGTCATCTACAATTTTGTGCATTGCTACACTTATATAATATTTTATAGAAGATTGAAGACAAGGAGTAAGAAGTGAATGTATATGAAAAAAGGTCAAATATGGTGTTTGAAAAAAAAAGTGAAGGTATAACAATTGTCACATTCCCTATATTGCTTTATGACTATTAGATTCAATATATGTTTATAAAATTATAATTAAGTATTGACATTTCATGTTATAGAACAAAAGAAAACTACAACAACGAATGTTGAAAGTGTTAGACCGAAAAGACAACCGAAATCATCAAAGAAGATATTGGAGAATGCAAATGGAAAGAAGATTGCAAAAGAGAAAAGGGATACAAAGGACCAAAAGAATGCAAAGGACAAAAAGAAAGCTTCTCCAAGACAAACAAGAGATTCCCCTAGAATCAAGGACATTGCCCTTAGTTTTGACCTAAAAATCTCTCAAATGTAATAATGTAGTTGTGACTTAGTTTAATGTTGTGGTTATTAGACCTTAGTTTTTGAAGATCTGGGATATTAGTGGGATATGGGATATGGCTATGAGTACTTTCATATTGTGGGATGTGGGATATTATACCCTAGTTTTGGTGGATAATTTGTAGTATCAGTGATATAAACATATCTGCGATAGAAACGATCCGTGATAGACTTCATATGTAGTTCATTTTGTCATATAAATATTGGAAATTGTTGGATCGTTAGTTGAATAAGTGCAAATTATATCCATTTGTGCTTCTATTTACAGTTGTAAGAACCAAAATTTTGTAATTATGTAATGGGTGATAAGTGATATATCAATGTCAATGACAAACCAATATTAGTGATAGAAATCACAATGACATTACTTGAAATTACTCATAAAAGCTTTATTTGTAGTTCTATTTGTCATATAAATATAGGAAATTATGTCCCTTTCTGCTTTCTATTTTAAAGTTCTAAGAACTAAACTCTTGGTATTATGTAATGGATGGTCAGTGATAGATCAATGTCAATGATAGACCAATATCAGTGATAGAAAGCACAATGACAATACTTGAAATTGATGTTACTTTCTTTCGTATGTACTTGATTTTGCGTTTTTATTCCATAAGAAATTCTATACTTTGTATTGAGAAAAAGTTTTTAAGACTCAATTTTGTACTTTAAGTGAAATTACTTCACATTGAATAAGAAGCAAAGAGAATATATATACTATTGACAAAAAATGGACAAAAAATTTTTATATTTCTCAAGCAGAATGTTATGTTCGTATGAACAATATAACAATCAAACCAATTATAAAAATGGCAAACCCTACAACATTCTAAAAATGTTCGCAACCTACATGTTCACATCTATAAAGATCGCATTGATAGTAAATGTTCCATCATTGTATAAATGGAGGAAATATACACATTCTACGATTATGACCAATACGACGACAACGACTGCATTTTATCTGATTTTTTTTTCTCACCAATTGATAGTATTCTTTGTTTTCGAGGTCAGCCTGCTGGATGCTTAACAATTGGAGGTAATATACTCATGTCAATCCCTATAGGCTTCGCATTAGCATGGTTCTCAACTAGACGGACAAAACCAGCATAACATGAAATCAAGGTGCTTGTCAAAAAATACTTATGAACAAATGAGTAACTATCCATGTTTCTTCCACGAATAGCAGCAAGTGCATGGGCACATAGAATTTCATCAAGATCCCAAACACGACAAGTACATGATTTAGAATCTAAATGTACCATAAAATGATTGCTTCCATCAATTACTTGAAATTCGATAGCATTAATTGCATTAACCTGACAAAAATGACACAGACAATAAGTTAATTAAGATCCAACTATCTGAGTCTATCATTGATAGAAGTCTATCACTGATAGAACTTAATCACTGACAAATTGTGCTATATTACCCATGAAAACAAATAACTCTTACCGTGAAGCTTCTTGATATCTGATGTTGTGTTCATAATTTCCCTTCAGCCCAGCTAGTCAAAACAGATTTCATACATTATTCAGCTTTACTTTTATCATAAAACCATTTTTGAAGTAATTGTCTTATTGAATCAAGTAGTAATGCCATGGGTAAATCTTTAAGCTCTTTTAGATTTGCATTTAAACATTTTGAAATGTTTGTAGTCATCATCTGATATCTTCTCCTTCTATAATATGCACTAGCCAACTTCTCGAAACCAACATCACTAAGATAGTCTCCTATACGAGGATATATAGCCTTTAACTCATATTCAACTCAAAATTAGCAACAGTATATGCTTTTCCACATCTAAAAAATATATTATCGATAGAAGAGTCTTTATGTAACACCCCGCACATTTTTTTAGTAATAATGTAATTTCAGTAACTTTAATATTTGGAATTTTAGTAATTGTTATTAGTTAGAGGACATTTTTGGAATTTTGGACTTCAAGTGTAAGTGCAGGAATTTAATTGTTGGCGTGAAATTATTCAAATTGGAAATTAATGGCAGGAATTAATTTTCTTTTGAAACGGAAAGGAATTTAATAGTATAAAACGGAAAGGAATTAAATGTAATTATATTTATTTTCTTTTTTTTGTATTATTATTAATTATTATTATTGTTTTTTTTAATAAAAAGTCAAACCTCACCCCCTTTTCTTCCTCACGTTCGTGAGCCCGTCCGACGCCGTCCAAAGCCGCCGCGTCAGTTTCTTCTTCATGACCTCCATCCACCACTACTCAAGCGTCGTTCGCTTTTGTCATCACTGGATCTATCGATTTGGGTAAGATTTATGCCGTTTGGGTTTGTTTTCGGTTGATTCTTGAATACTCATTTACTTTTGGCATCAATTGGTTGATACCCATTGTGTTTCAACTTTGGATTCAAGTTGTGAAGGTATTGAGGTGTTGTTTAGTGAAGTTCGAGTTTGTTTTAGCGAGTTTTGGTAAGTTTTATGCTTTGATTACCTCCTGTGGATTAATTTTGGTTATTGAGAAATTTTGGTAAAGTCATTTGGAAGTGATTTTTTTGACGAAGCTATATATGGATAATTTATTTGAGACATTCGTAGTGAAGTATGTATTTGATTCAAGCTTTAATCATGTAAGCCCAATTTCAAATTATGATTAAGGGGATGATTCAAGAATTTCATTCAAGATGAAGAAGAGTTTGGTTTGCTAATTATTTGGGCTTAAAATTGGAGGTTTGGAAGGTGAATTTGAATTGGACCACATCTTAGGTAAGGTTATCTGGAAATATTTTGTAATATTTGGGTGTTTGGAATTTGGCCTTAACTATTAATTTTAAAGCTTGATTTATGTTTAGGCTTGATTAAGGATTCAAGAATTTCACAAAGATTCAATTACTTTTTGGTTCGATCTAATATCAAGGTAAGTAATCTTACTACTAGAACTGCCCATGGCCAGGCATTAGATGTATGCTAGCATGTTAAATGAATTATGGCAGAATGACAACATGAATGATTAATAGTATAACATGATTAAAGTATGTTCTGTTACGAGATCCGAATTATTTATTTATGCACATAGACACTTGAATGCTGGTATGAGATGGTATGTGCTTCCATGATTGTATTTGATCTGATGATGTTGAGGTATACATGTATGTTGTAGAACCATGATGTTGAGGTATATGCGTATGTTGTAGAGCCATGATGTTGAGGTTCACATGTATATCATAGATTCGTACAGTGATGATTATGATGTTGAGACTGTACAAATGTCCTTAGACTGTGCAAATGTCCTTACTGATTAGTTAGATGCCCATTAGATTTTGTGTTTCCTTTGGTATTCACCAGTTTGTGTTTTCTTCGGGATTCACCAGTCTGTGTTTCCTTCGGGATTCACCAGTTTGTGTTTCCTTCGGGACTCACCAGTTTGTGTCTCCTTCGGGATTCACCAGTGGTAGTAGGCATACTTAACTACAGTAGGATAGGACTTAGTCTCCTTCTTGTTTCATGTGCATATGTGTCCCATGAGGACTAGAGCAGTTTATATGTTTCACCAAAGGTGGGTATCTAGAGGACATAGATACCATGCCTGGCCCTGTCTCTTATACACATCTAGATGTGTATAAGAGACAGCTTAACTACAGTAGGATAGGACTTAGTCTCCTTCTTGTTTCATGTGCATATGTGTCCCATGAGGACTAGAGCAGTTTATATGTTTCACCAGAGGTAGGTATCTAGAGGACATAGATGTCTAGCCTGACCCCAGTAGTGGGGTTACTTACTGAGTATTTTATACTCATTGTTTCTCATGTTGTTGTTTCAGGTAAGGGTAGAGATGCACCGGCGATGGACAAGTAGAATTCGTGATCGAGCCACTGGGAATAGTTTTATACTTTCGCTCATGAGATTTAGATTTCTTTTCATGTTTTTTCTTAACTTTCAGTTTTGATGTTTGAAACCTACTATTAAGAATCGTTTTCAGACTTATTTATTATCATTTATGATTTATGGGTACCTTATTATGGTTTTTAAAATTTGAATTTAATGAAAGCCTTTTGCACTTACCTCATTTATTTAGCATTTATTTCACCATAAAAGAGTGTCGTTTTAAGTTCCATGCATGCATGTATTTAGTAACGGCCTAACTTAAGTCCTAGATGGTCGGGTCGTTACACCTTATATGTCAACTTCAAACTTCTCAAAAAGTGTTGCAAACAAATACAATATTCGGCCGTTGGAAAAACATTTTGAACACCTTTTGGAATACTTAAATGTCAATCGGATATAATAACTAAACCTTCTCGATCCCATAAACTTCTCTTTATATTATCAAAAAACTATTTCCATGATGTTGTTGGGATTGGTGTCCTAAATCTCCTTGTAATCTCGTAGTTTGTAAACTTTGTATAAACATATTGTTGTTAATAAAATAAGTGTTGTTTTATAAGCATACACTCAATCTAATAAACTAAAATCCTAGGTTATTTTATGTAATTTAAACAAGTATGTAAAGACATACAAGTGGGTCTTATTTAAATAATAACCTAAATGGTCTGTAATAGATAGATAAGGTTGGGTACCTTATCCTAGTGACACTATGGTACGACCCTTTTTGTAGGTATTACAAGTGTTGTAAAACGCTACAAATAATCTGATCCTAGTCATTCATGTGGAGACATGTGAGAGGAGGTATTCTATACGAAGAGTTTGTATAAGACCATACTACAAAATGATTAGTCTCTTTATATAATGCCATTAATAATAGAGACTTACATTTCACTAAGATGACCATAGATGACATTAGCTGAATCCTGAGTGAGTTGTGAACTCCTGCTCATGAAGGCAGTCTTTTGATTTGTATGGTTGAGAGTGACCAGATTGCCAACTCAATAAGCCTACTATTTTGGGGATTCGTCTAACTAAGGAGCTGGGAACACAGCTACACGAGACGGAATTCACTCATTCCTCGATGCAGAGGCAAGCAGATAAATTGCTCCCTTATGGGCTGATTTTGAGGCTTAAACATAATGGCCACGCCCTCTCTTGGCCCGAGAGGGAATTGGTCATAGTTGGACTATGACTTATTGTTAATTAGAAGGATCAGTAGTACTTAAGAAGTTAGATGTAACTACATGTGCAAAATGGTAATTTTGGCCCGGTTATACTTACGAGCAATTTGTGAAGAGTCATCACCCTGCTGATTAGTTATATCCAATGGACACAAAAATTTATCTGTAGTGCGAAAAGTGCAGTTGTCGATCTTTAGTGGGATGACCGCCAGTTAACGAATGTTGGGAAATTTAATTAAAAAGTTTAATTGGAGCTTCAATCTACAAGTCCATAAAGTCCCCTCTATAGCTCAACAGGGATTTAATTGAAAATTATTTTTGGATTAATTTGAAGTGTTCAAATTAATTGAGGGAATTAATTATATATGTGATATAATTAATATAATATATTTTATACATTATCATATAAGGTAATGTGAGAAGAAATTGAATATGATTCAAATACTAATTATATGAATGAGATTCATGAAATTATATTTAATATAAATATGATTTATATTAAATACCATAAATAAATTGAGAGTAAATCCAAATATCAACTATATGAATGAGATTCATATAAGTGAGTTTACCATAAATGTGATTTATATTAAATGTCATGTATGGTTGAGAGAAAATACAACTATAGGTTATATTTTATTTGATACAATATGTAACTATAGATTATGTGTTATATGAGATATAACATATAGTTTATATATATATATAAGGTTGTTATCATATGTATAATATTATTAATTTTATTTTATTAAATTAATATTAATTAAATAAAGAGAGGGAGTTACAACTCCCTTCCCCTAATTTCTCTCAGCCAAATATGTGATGAGGGGGTCAGAGAGAGAATGATGGTGCATCATTCATCTTCCTCCTTGAAACAATGAGAGAATAGTTCTCTCTGGAAAAGACGAAAAGAGAAAGAAAGTTCTTCTCCTCCCTCTCCCCCTCTCCATCTCCTTCCCTCTTCCAAAACCCTAAGGCAGAGCCCACACCTCCTGTCATTCTCAATCCCTAAGGAGAATACAGGAGGCTCCGTTTGGTGGTATCCCATTTGGAGAAGGAGATCTGTTCATGACTTGTTCGAGGGATTCTTGAAGAATAATCTTTCAAGGTAAGGGTTTCTGAAACACTAAGTTTTCTTTATTGATGCATGCTATAATTTATGTAAATGCATATCTCATTCTTGATTTACTGTAAAACTTTCATTCAATGAAAAATGGATTTGGGACGATCTTGCTTCCGCTCAAGGTTCTCTCCTCATAGAGTTCCTTCAGATGCATCATTCTCAGTGTCTACAATACTAAAGGCAAGAGAAAAAATCTGATTGTTACTATCAATTGTTGACGTCGTCAAAAGAGTTCCACCATATTTACATTTCAAAAAGGTGTCATCAACTGATATGTTTGGCTTATAATATTTCCACCCCTCAATACACGATCCAATTACCATGAAACAATACTTAAAATGTCCCTCAGAATCAATTTCATATGTAATGAATGAACCTGCGGTAAGATTAAAAAAAAAGATATATAAAAGAATAATTATATTCTGTTTTAGATTAGATCTATCACTTATAGACCAAATATCGGTGATAGACCAATGATATACTCATTTACTATAAGACCTATCACTGATAGACCATATCGGTTAAACAAGTCTATCAAATATTGATTACATACTCATTGAAAGTTTGATTGATGATATATAAAGGATAGCAGGAAAAAACAAACCTGGATTCATTTCTTTTAGCTTCGTAAAAAATTATGGGATCAAGGCATAAGATTCCTTTGCATCACCATTCAATGACTTCATAACATATTTGTTCGCCCTCCAAGCTTTATAGTAGCTAATCTTTACCCCAAATTTAGTACGCATGTGAATCATAATATCATCTGGAGTCAAACGGTCACAACGACTAAAATTTCTTATCATACAGTCATCAATCAATGATAAAGATTCTTGTCTATGATAAGTTTGAATAGCATTTATAGAACAACTATGATTAGCAATATACTTCCTAAGTTTCCATAGCTCCCTAACCTTATAACGAGATGCACGAACATACCATTCACAATCTTTTTGGGAGTACTTCAACACAATTACTTTAGAATTTGATCTCACAGTCTTGAATTCAAAGTTGTTCTTTATAGCTATGTAGTAAAAAGACTTTGATACTATTTCCTTACTAGCAAACATATCCTTCTCTTTCAAATCAAATGTAGAAGACAAGCTACTAATATCAACATCAGTTAGGATGTTAAAATCATCACTGATGGGAGAAGAAGAAGACACAGCACATAAAAAATTATCAAATCCACTATTGGAAACTCCTTCTAAAAGAATATCAGTAGCATGAACAACTAATGGATGTCTTGTACTTTGTTCTTTAATTAAATTCAAAGATCAAGCAACATCGTTATCTTCATGAATTTCAACCATAGTTTGAATGTCATTGATATCAAAATCCAATAAGATCGATAATTGTATTGAAGAAGTAAATGCAACCAATTGAATTTCCTTTAATATCAAACTCACAAAACTCTCATAACACATAATCTCATCAACCAATACACCTTTAGTCTTGTAATTCAAGTAATTATGTTTATCATCCCACTGTCCACTATGAAACACCATTATTGCAAGCTTAATCATATTTCCAAATCACTGCAAGAACTACAATTAAAATCATGACATTCTGGAATAGTAGAATAAATAGAAAACAATATCTATAAGTGATGGACTAATATCATTAATACACTATGATATATATCTATCAACAGTAGACTAATATCAGTGATAGGTTCATTACTACTAATATTAGTGATAGAAAGTTCATGACTACTAATATCAGTGATAGGAAATTCATGACTGATTGGAAAAAACCCCTACATATAAACTAAACATAAATTAAGTTATGAACACTCAAAAAAAAAAATTAAAGTAGATCAAACCAGAAATCTGAGGAAATCGAATAAAAAAAACAGAAGGAACTCTTTAGGGAGAGAACCTTGAGCAGAAGTAAGATCGACCAAAAACCATTTTTTCATTGAATATAAATTTTACAGTAAACAAGAAACAAAATATGCATTTATTTATAAATTACAGCATGCTAATGAAAGGGTTTTAGAAACCTCACCTTTGAAAACCTTTCTTCAAAATTTTCCTCGAACAGAACACGAACCACTTGACAACTTTTTCCAAGAAATAACTCGAACAAGTTTGAACATGACCACAAAGGTTTTCTCAGTATTCTCTGAGAACCCAAGAGTGGTGGGTTCTGGTTATTTTGGATTTGTGGGATCTTTGAGGAGAAGAAGAAGGAATTGAAAAATGTTCACCAACAAAATTCAATTCTCACTCACAGAACAATTTTATCTTTTCTAACTCCCTCCCTTATTACTAAAATAATAATAATATAAATATAAATATGATAACTTAACTTATCAATATATATATATAATAATATATATATTAAATTATATGTTATAATCAAATATAACATATAACTTATAATTTTAATATTGTTCATATACAATATAAATTATAGTTTTTTTTTCTCTCTATATGGTATTTAATATAAATCATATTTATATTAAATTTAACAATTATGAATCCAATTCATAGAAACTATATTTAAATCTCATTCAAATATTTATTTTCTCTCTTTAAACTATAATATATCAAATACATTATAATAATTATATCACATATAATTGAAATAACTTAATTATGTCATATATAATTAAATTTCACTATTAACTTGAACAATTCAAATTAATCCAAAAACTGATTCTCAATTAATCCTATTGAGCTACCAAGGAAACCTCATGGACATGTAGCTTGAAGCTCCAACAGTACATGAATAATTAATTGAACTCTTTAATTAAATTATTCATCATCCGTTGACTGTCGCACTCCATTAAAGACCGACAGCTGCACTTTTCACACTACATATATATTTCTGTATCCATTAGATATAACCAATCAACAGTACGATGACCCTTCACAAATTACTCGTAAGTACAGTTAGGCCAAATTACCGTTTTGCCCCTATAGTTACATTTAACTCCTTTTCCACTAATCCCTTTAATAAACAATAGATCATAGTCCAACTATGACTAAACCCCTCTCGGGTCAGGAGAGGGTGTGGCGCCATATTGTTCAAGACAAATCAGCCCTTAAGGGAGTAATTTATCTACTTACCCCTGCCTTGGGGAAGGAGTGAATTCCATCTTGTATAAATGTGTTCCTAGCTCCCCAATCAGACGAATCCCCAAAATGGTAGGCTTGTTGAGTCGGCGATCTGGCCATTCTCACCCATACAAATTAAATGACGGCCTCCATAGGCAGGAATTCACAACTCACTCAGGATTCAAGTCATATTATTTATGATCATCCTGGTGAAATGTGAGTCTCTATTATGAACGGCGTTATATAATGAGACTAAACATTTTGTGGTCTGATCTTATACAAACTTCTTTGTATAGAATATCCCCGCTTACATGTCTATACATGAATGATCAGGATTTGATCATTTGTAGCAGTTTACAACAACTGTAACACCTACAAAGTGGGTCATACTCATAGTGTCACCAAGATAAGGTATCCAGCTTTATCCATCTACTACAGGCCATTTAGGTTATCACTTAAACATGATCCACCCGTATGTCTTTACATATATGTTAAAGTTACAAAAATAACCTTGGATGTTTGTTTATTGGTTTGTGGTTAATGCAACTAAAATATCATATATTTTATAGACATTGAATAAAATATAATATATTTTATTAACTACACTATGAGTTTGTTCAATAATGTTTACAAACTATAGGACCCTACGAGATTTAGGGCATCAACCCCAACAAAAACAGAGCATACTTCAAGTAAAATCAATGAAACCTAAAAACGAAGAAATCGAATACCTAGACATAGGAGAAAGAATCGCACAAGAGGAGGATGAAACCATACAAAATTGTGAGTCAGAAATACAAAATCGAACATAGAAAGAAGAAATCGCGAACAAAAAACTCAGAATTGAGCGGCGTAGAATGGAGAAGACGTACATGAAAAACACACATTAGCTCGACCAAAAAGAAGATGAAACCTTATAAGAAGAAGTGGCACTGTGGAAAAATACAAAAAGAAAACAAAAACGATGAAAAAGAAGGGGACAATGAAGCCCTACTGTGGAAAAAGACAGAAAGAAAAAAAAACAGATTTAACGTAAAGACAGAAGTCGGACGATAAGGAAGAAAGGGCAGAATAGGATTATTTTAGGAATTAAAAAAAAAAAAAAAAGAGAAGGTAAACGTATTTAAGATAATTCAGAAAATAATTTATATTTGCAAAAAAGGGATATATATTTATTTTTTTTAATAAAAAAAACACGAGCTACAAATTTCCTATAAATTCGTACAAACAATATGAATAAATAAACAAAGCACTGTAAATATAAAGATTGCATTCACTTAAGATAAATACCGAATAAATTTCTCATGTCCAATATCATCTTCCTTTCCAATGCAGCGGTTAGAATGGGAAAGAAAAAGAGAGAAAATAAAATCTTTCAGATCTCCATTACACTAAAAAAAAACCTTCTCACCTTCTTTCCCCAACATAATGTAAAATTAAAGACAAGATAGAGAAGAAGAGATTTGACAATAACGTAAAATTTATTGGATTTTGACAAAATATTAGAAGTGCAATTTGCTCTACACCAGTTAAATTGAAGAATGAGAATGGACTCCAAGCCTACAAAAGGAGTTTATACCTCTAGTTTTAAGTTGTCCCACTTAGAAACATTTTAAGCTTAGTGTGCTAACTCTAATTAAATTTCTTTTGTATTCTTTACTGAGTAGTTAAAAATTTTGAGAGAGTACTCTTATAATTAGGATCTGGAGAGAGAATTGTTCGGTGTGATTGTAACATTTTTTCACATAGTGGATTTCTTTCTGATGGGTTGTGGTTTTTCTTCGAGTTTGGAGTTTTCCACATAAATTCTTGTGTTTTCAGTTTTACTGTTTTCTTTTAATTTTTGTGTTTTTTTTTTTTTTTTTTTTTTTGCTGAGAAAGGAAGAGATTTAATTCTATAATCTCTAATACAGTATAACTAAACTCAAGAGAGAAAAATAGTGAAAAGGGGGGGGCATAATGTTTGTATTCCCTTTTGAGAAAGAATCAGAAAAATTAAGAGATCTTTAGTAAAATCAATATTTGTTATTTCTTTTGCAAATCAACTTCAAATCAAATTCATACTTTGTTCTTCTTTTTTTTTCCGTTTTACGAAGTTTTAACAAAAATAGACCATGGTAAAAATGAAAGACTAAAATTAAACTAAAATAAATGAAAATAAAAAATAAGTCAGACAAAATACAATTTTCAAAAAAAAATATATTTTACATTAATATAAAGAATATTAACTTAAAATTAATAAAAATGTTGAATTCACTGTCCTCCACATGTTAACGATTAAAATATCAACGTTGATATCAATATCAGCATTTCGATTACATGAATATATCAATAAAATATCATCAACAAAAAGTTATTGTATAAATAAAAAATCATAAAATTTATTTTAAATTAATAATTAAGTTGTTCGTACTTTCAAATCAAATTATAGATAGATAGTTACTACTATTATTAAGATTATTAATAGTTGAGACTTTTTCTAATATATTTTGTGCGTATTTATAAATGATATTAGAAATATGGATTCAACATTAATATCAACTTCGAGCCATTGCAATTTACACACATATATTGAGTATTAATATATCAGAAAATATTTCAATCCCTTAGCCCACGCCACTATATTTTACACAAGTTACAATATCATATAGAATTTAAACCACTGTTTCATAAAAATATTTTTAAAAAACTTTGTTAAATTATAAATTTAGTTGTTCTTAAATGTCTAAGTTTATATGTAATAGGTTTTGAAGTTTAGAAAATATATAATCCGTATTCCTAAACTTTCAATTTTATATTTTAAATTTTAATAGGTTCATAAACATAAAAGTGTTTAATAATTAGGTAAACTATTGATTTTGTGTCTAATAGGTAAGTGTTTGATATAATTTTTATTTTCTAAATTAACAATGCTTTGTGTTTAATGAGAAATTTTAGACAAATTACAAATTGTCATGTCATTTACCAAATTAATAACAAAATTTCAAATAAATGAATTTGGGGTGGACATATGTCCCAAATTGAAGTTGAAGACATAAGTTAATAAATCTCGATGATGTCATGTGTTTTCATCTTGACTGTAGGATTAAATTAATTATTTTAGTCCAATTAAATGTTACGGTTTGAGCCACAGTCAAATTGAGTCTAATTTGATCCAAATGTCAAATAAGGCACAAATCCAATTAAATAAGCCTAAGGGCCAAGTCCATGTACCAACCAAGCCGACAAAGCTCACCTAAAAACTCTATAGATAGAGTTTTCTTCATTTGTGGGGAAGAAATTTTAGACTGTAGCGAGCCTGGAGAGAATGCTCTACAATTAGAAGACTCTATGATTCCCAAAGACTGAACCGCTCCGTGTAGCTCAAGCCCTTCCCCAAGTCAAGAATACGTATTCAACTAAGAGAGAATCAAATGATCAAATACTAAAGGTTGAATCACATCCACATCAAAAATTTACATCAACATAAGTTCAATACCATGAAACATGTTTATCTGGGAAACTCGTACGAACACTTTGATAGATACAATTATATTTATAACAAACTGTAAACTTTTAATTTTTTAATCTGTTTATAATTTTTTAAAAAAATAAATCAAAATAAACATTTAGACAAACCATTTAAAAATTCAAATATCTTATACAAACTTGAAAGTTTGAAGATCTATTAGAAACATCGTTGGAGGGAAAATAATTATCTAAGTTTAATTTCATGATTTATTTTCTTAATGTTTTAACAAAATTAAAGGTAAAAATTTGTAGTGTTTTTCAGGGCCTTGCAAATGGGCCCATTTCTTAGGTTTTGGGCCAAAGATAAACTTAGAATTGGGCCTTTTTTTTTTTTTTTTTTTACTCTTTGATTTTTTTCCTCAAAACATGGCAAGAAATCTACCGTCGGTCTTTTTCTTCCTAATTGTGGTCTTTTGTTTGAAATTAAAAATGGAAATTCCCAACTCTAACTTTCCATCTTGATATTGCTTTGCCTCACCATTTTTGTCTTCTCATAACCATTATCTTCTTTCTCTTTCTTTCAAGTGACATTAATTATCTATCAAGAAATTTTTAGACTTCATTACTGTTAGCTTTAGCTTTGATGTATGTTTCACACAATCCAAAAATATATATATATATATTAACATCTTGTCTTGATTGTAAGAATTTTATTCTTTTATATCACTTTAAATATATTTCGGTTTCTTTCACATCATGAATCTAGATTTTCTAGCACTTAGAATAGTAGGCCTAATTTTTCCTCTTTTTTCTTTTTTAATTCAACAATATGCAGAATGAAAGATTTAAAAATATTTGACTTCTTGATTACGAGTATCATCTTTATATCAGTTATTGTATGCTCATAGTGTTAACATAATAGGCCTACCTAGACCCTCAAAATTAATCCATACAATTAGGGATAAAGCTAAAAGCTTTTGCAAAAGAACAACATGCTACCAAATAACTTTTTATACATCAAATCTTTCAATTCTAAAGTGATGGAATAAAATTAGGAGAATATAATTGAGAGAAGTTATGAAAACTTTTAAATTTATAATTTTAAAATTGTGAACATTTTGGTTTCAAATTTGACATATAAGGGAACTTTTGGAAGGGAGACAAATTTTAGTAGTTGATGGGATTTGATGATTTATAACAAAGATACTTTTGCCATTAAAAAGATACCCCTTTAATTAGTACTTGAAAATTAAAGCCACCAACTTTCTTATAGTTCATGATTATGAAGTCCTTTCTATATGATTATATATTTTTTTTATTATTATTATCAAGGGGGTGACAACTCACTCTCCTAATTACTTTTAAAGTTTTAAGACAACTTTTTAACTATACAATGATCCAAAAAGCTAAGCCATAGTTGGTTTGCAAATTCATCACTTCCCAAAACCTTCCCTCTTGCCCTCTCAAAATCATTTTCTTCTCTTTTTCTATGCTTTTCTCACCAAACAATCAAACCCTATATTGACTATTTTTCTCTTTTCCATAATTTTAATTTGTTCTCAAATCCAAAAAAACCTTTCTTCTCTATATATGTTTCATAGTCCTTTGTTTATTTTCCTCTTCTAATTATTCAATTCATTTGATCTATTATATATATTGGGTTCTCACTATCATGCATTAGGATATATCAAATTTGAGTGATTTCTTCAACCCCACCATTGATACAAATTTATTGTGGATTGATTTGCTATCATTATTCAAATCATTTGTTACATGTATGATGTATCCAACAATTTTTATATATATATTTACTTTTCATAATTTTAATATCTACAGTTTTGTCTTTGAGGAGCTTAATATAAGCATAGATCTAAAATATTTTACTTGTAATAATTCATCTTACGATGTACACTATGTTACTTTACAATTAAATTCACCTACTCCTTTATAAAAAATAAAATAAAATAATGTAATAATAATTTTTTTTAATAATAACAAGTTTATGAATTTAATTAATATACGAATAGATTAGTAATCACAAGGTTTCTGGTTCAAATCTTGCTACCCCAATTTTACTAAAGAGAAATGTATAACGTTAATCATCATGGACTTATTCCTTTAAATATAATAATCGTAATGTATTCTATTTATGAGACTTACAAAGTGTACTCAATTTTTAAAAACAACGTTTATATGTTTTATGTATTTTTAGATTCTAAATCTAAAGTAACAATGTTTATATTTTCATATTTCTATTTTTAAAGTAACGAAGTTAAATATATTTTGAAAAGAAAATAGTATGTGGAACAATCCGCAAAACTTAAACAAGCAATACTTAGGTGCATGCATATTAAGTATGTTACTTATCCAAATTTTTGCAATACACTTCAACTCAGGATGCAACAAAGTTTGTTCTAACTAAAACCTTACTCCATGAAACAAACTAATTCACCGATATTTTATGAAAAAAAAAAAACCCATAGATCGACTTGACTTGTGTGTTCTATCACCATTTTTTTTTTCAATTTCAACCCACAACTATCCTTTAATAATGAATTAGTCCTCAATTTTGTCATTTTTCTAGATTTAGATTTACAAAAAAAAAAAAAAAGAAGAAAAAGTGGAATAAAAAAACTATTGTGTAAATGAAAGTAGATGATAATACACAAGAGAGAAGCTCTGTTTTGACCACATGATTTTCTAATGAAACCTCCATCAATCAAAAAGAGAGTATATATATATAAATATAGTAATAGTAGCGTAAAAAGGCTAAAAACAAGGGGTCCATTTTCAAATTCCAACCTTTAAAAAAAAAAAAAAGAAAAAAAAAATCTACACAAGAAGTTAATAACACCCATAAAAGAAATGGAAATTAAAATAGGGTATATATATGGTGTTAGGTTGGTGATTGCCAGCTAAAAGAAGAGTGAGTGGGGGCCATATAGCAAAGAATGGAAAGGGAAGGGGGGTGGGTGGGAAATAGAAATAAGTGAAAGATTAGGGATGGGAAAGGAAATAATGAAGAAAAGTGGGGCAGAAGGGGCAGCACCTGAACAGCGGAGTTTATGGGCCACTCGTGCATGCCTTTTGTTGTTATTATTATAAATAGTGAAGGGTGTAGCAAATGCATGGATGGAACGTTCTGCTCTTCCAAAACAATTACTTATTCACATCTTTCTGACCAAAATTTTCTAAAAATTTTATTTCTCTCTCTCTTTTTTCTTCTATTTATCTCTGACTCCCCACACGCTCTCAGATTCTTCTGCAGACTCTTACATGCCCATCTTTCCATCCATCTATCTCTTCCCTCTTCCTTTTTCTTTTACTTATTTATTGTTCTTCTGACCCGGCCGGTTTAGGGTTTTTTACGGTAAGTCCGTCGGCCGTGTAGCTTCTGTCGTTCCAAATTTCATTTTAAAATTAATTGACAATAAGAGGAGTAATCATTCATTTCTTATCTTACTAGATTTCAGTTTTACCAATGTGTAAAATCCTTGATAGTTTTATCGTGATTTGTGCAAATGTCATTAGAGTGTTGTGTTTTTGTTTGTTGTTATTGGGATTTTAGATCGAGAAGGTTGTGGAAATTTTGGGTTGAGTTGCATTTCAGCTCCCCTCTAATGGTTGTTGTTATATTTGATAATATATTGTAATGTTTAGGCTTAAGATCGCTCAATCTTCAAGCTATATGTTATTCATGTTCATTCTTGTGTGGTTCGTGGTTTATTTTTTCTGGTTTGGAGTGGTTGCTATGATAAGTTTGCACATGGGTATTTGGTTTGGTGGTTATATAAGATGTGTGGTGAAAGTTGTCTATCGATAGTTGAAGAACTTTCGAGTGAGTCAAGTATGTGAAAGTTGCACCATAAACTTCGGTAAAGTTTATGGGCATGCGACAAAAAAGGAAATTCTTAAAAGGTAGTATTCCGAGTGGTATATTCTCTTTTATGGAGTGAGTTATAATTCTATGAGTTGAGAAATTATGATTGTTGATGAAGACAATGGTTGCAGCAGAAGTTATGGATTCTTCAAATATCTTGTTCAGGTGAAATTTGTTGGATATTGGTAACTTTAAGAGAGAGTTTTTGTAAGAGGAGTCGAGGTGAATTTATACGTGATTGTAATAATTTTTCTGGTTTCCATGTTAATTCTTGTGTTTTTCAGTTTTGTTGCTTTATTTTCATTTATCTATTATTTTTCCGCTTTATTATTGTAGTGGAAGGTTCTTCTCCATATATGTTTGTTAAGTGATTCATATTAAAGTTTTAGTCTATCAATGGCTAGTGACTTTACATTTTTTTTAATAGAAAAGTTTCAAAATTAGTTTTTTTTTTAATTATATCGATGAGTCGTTATTAAACCACAAAAAGATTCCACCAATAATTCATCAAAACTAATTTTGGCATTCGAATATACCAATAACTACGAGATTCGTAGTTCGAATCTTTCTATCCTCAATTGTACTAAAAAAAATCTGTAATTTTAAGTTGATTAATTATTAGGAGATATCACATTTTGACAGACACATTAAATCATTCTTTCCAACAATCGATCATGACTTAAGGGCGTTTAAGATATTTTGAAGAACAACTAAAATACAAATCATATCTGCAGAAACAATAATTCCTCTTTCAAACATCAATTTTATTTATACACCACCAAGTACTGAAAAAATTAAATAAAATTAAAAATATCTTATATGTTGTAATAACCACTCAATCTAATTGGCAACTTCACTGCAAACTAGAAGAAAGCTGCAAAGGCAATTGAAAGCATGGACCAAGTTCATCAGAGCATGAGAACTTCTTCAACACTTTTGATTAGCCTTTTGTACCTCTTGAGTATTGAATGGCTAGGAAAAAAATAATTTATTCCCTAAAATTAAAAATAATAATAATATAAGATTATTTATTTATTTATTATTTGGTGTCTTTTTCTCAACTTTTCACATAGCAAGCATTTAATTAAAACCCTTTCATGAGAGGCCATGAGAAAGTGATTGGGGAAAGCAACAGCTCTATGGCTAACATTTAATATTTGTGTAACAATACCAAACCCCATCTCTTACACCCAACTCTTTAATTAATGTCCTAAATACACAACACATATTCATGCCTATTTTGCATACATATCTTCAAAAAAAAAAAAAAAAAAAATACTTTTAAAAAAATAAGCAGGTATCAATTTTTAATTTGGTGCAGCAAGGGGTTAGGTTGCACCTAAGTATTTTCCGAATAAAACTAATAACGACCCGTCTAAAAATCTTGTGAATAAATGAAGATGAAAAATATGTCTAAAAATTCATCAGTGAGCTTTATAATGCTAAATATGGCAATGATGATTCAAATGACATCTAGAAGTATTATTGTTTGAATATTGATGAATGAAGTTGTTTAAAACCAACATCATAAATTAATAATGACCCATATGGAGTAAATTACATGTAAAAAAGACTTAAAAATCTTGAGTGGACAAAGAGTATATGTCTCTCTAAAAGCTTATGTATGAGCTTTACAACAGGAAATGTTTTACAATAATAGATGGTGATGTTTGTTTTTTTTTGACCGAGAGAGGACGTAAATTGACTAAGACACTCGTTTTAGTGGAAATACAAAAGAGAAAAAGACATTGTTGTATATTGAAAAAGGAAATGACATTAAAATAATAAGGGAAATAAAAATAGTACAAAAGGTGATCAGAGAGTAGATAGGGGAAGATGTGTGCAATGGGGTTTGAAAATCACATGGGGTCAGATTGGAAAATGGTGGGGTGTGGTTTGAATTCATTGACAAAAATAATAATAATATTAAATATATAATAATAATTTAGAAAAAAGAAATTTTTAAAATTTTCTCAATTCATCAACTGACACTTGAGTTTCACCACATCAGATTGTTTCAAAGGTTTCAACATGNAGAGGGCAAAGTCTCTCACTGCCACACACCAACACAAACAGGCAGCAGATCCCAGCCCCTGAAACTCTGAAGCCCCTTACCCTATTTTCAGATATAGTACTTCTCTTCTTTTCAATTATTGCTCTTCCCTTCCCATTTCCTATACACACTTATCCCCCAATCTCTTTTAACCAAATATTATATCTAACCCCCATTTCTTTTCTTCCCTCTCTTCTCTCTTTTAGGGTTTCCAACTTCCGACTTGCCAATCATCCACCCCTTTCTCTCTACGTATCTGTGTAATGATATCATATTGTCTACTTTTGATTAGTAGTATAATTTCGATCAAACACTTTAATCCTTTGAGTCAACGTGATTCTTCTACGATTCAAACTCTCTCTCTCTCCCTTGTTGTTAAGGTAATGGGGTCCTCCTCTTATCCTTAAAAAGGTAGGGGACGACTTTGTTTTTAAATTCAACTAAAGAAAGTCTCTTGCGTAGATTATTCTTAAATCCAATCACTTGACATGATACTTGATGATCAAACCAATATCTATAAGCTCAAGCTAATGTCAACAATATCTATGAATTATTTTTTAAATCTATAGGTCTCATGCCTTGCATGTATAATTTTTCTTTTTTTTTCTTTTTTACTTTGATATATTGTATAATTGATATAAATGTTAGCATGGGCTTTTTTAAAATTGTAGTAAAAATGAATAGGCAATGATCCAAGCTTGTCAAACCTATATGTTGGGTTTGTAAGTAGCTAGCTTGCGTGGAAGTTAGATCTTTATCAATATTTTCTATATTACTTTTAGCAACCCAATGTTGATACACTACCAATTCTTTAAACATTTATTACCAAAACTGTACATTCATGATTAATGAATTTGTACCATATAATAATACTTACGAGTCACGAGTCATCCCCATCACAATTTTTAATATTAGAAACAAAATATTGATAAAATAAAAGCGTCTGAGGGATACTAAGTAACAATTTAATGTGTGTAGTTTAATGAGCATGTTTAACTTATACTTTAAAATTTTGTAACGACTTAATTTTTATTGTAAAAATTATTGTAAAGATTAAGAGGAATTTCTTATCTAGTAAATTAATTATAATCTAATTAGAGATCTAAATATATATTTATAAGCTACAAAGTCTACATCATTAAATAAATAAATCAATAAAATTTTAATTTTAATGAAATTTTTTATGTTACTGATTAAGCTGTTAGATAAATTTTTACAAATCAAAATTTAAGATGACTGAATTGTTTTTTTCTTTCGAATACAATAGGGGTAAGGGATTTAAAACACGAATTTTTTTTTTTATCGTATATTAGTTGATTTTTATTACCTCCACGAAAGTTCAGGAATTTAATATATTTGAAATTTAACACGAAATTTTAAAGCAAACAACAACAAATTATAGGGAAAAAGAAATGGAAACTAAAAGGCAAATTTATGACCGCTTTTGAGCTGGGGTTGACTATTCCTCTTGACCAGGTTGACTGGAGTTCTGATTGGTGGAAGAGAAAAGTGGGAAGGAACGACGTCGTATTAGAAGTGGGGTGACGTGGCAGAGCGTGTAAGTTAAACTCCCCAACAGAAAAAGAACGGGAATGCGACAAGTCAAAAAGTCAGAATCCTAAGCACTGTACACGTCAGCAACAGGAGGCCACACCCACCTCGTCTTTACTCGACTTGTCGTTTGGTGTCTTGCACTGCCAAATACCAACATTGCCCCTCTCAAACTTCTACTATTCCTTATTCCCCTTTAAACTTCTCTCCTCGCTCCTTTAATCTTTATATTCAAACACTCCTTAACAAAACAAACATGATAAAGATTTAGTTTATGTACTTTTTAATTTTTAATAATTTAATAGACATGTAATAGTTTAATCTCTATATTATAAAATTTATAATAATTAAGTTTATATACTTTTACATTTGTCACAATTGTAAAAATTAAAAATAAAAATAATAATAAAAAAAACTCATCAAATTAATTGTCAATTTTGATTATATAACGAATTAGTCTTTATAATTTTTAAACAAAGTTGATCCTTGATCAATTTATCAATCTACATTTGTAAAAAGTTTCATTAAATCTTTATAATAACTAAATAATTGTAAATTGTATTTATTGTACCAAGATTGAAAATGGTAATTATTATTAAAGTTGAGAGACTAGATTATTTATGTCACGGTTTTATAAAAATTTTAGGGTATTAAAGTGATTTTTAATCAATATTATTATTTATTTTATTTTATTTTTTGAAGTCAAAAGCATACAAACCTTGATACGTGAGTCAAACATTATGTAAGTGAGTTATGTGTTTTTCTTTTAAAAATTATTAAACAATGTGTGGTTTTTTAAACAATTGTTTATAATTTTTAAAATAAACTGAAATTGGATTTGAAAACTACATTAGCCGCTAAACTTCATATGTGAGAGGAACTTTCGAATATTTATATTTATTTCAAAATTTCACAACTGAACGTAGAGATTTAAACTTTTTTTTTTTGGTTTGAGATTATATATCTAAATATCCAGTTGAATTAAGCTTCTGTTAACCATTGATTTCAAATTTATCATAGAGATTAAAAAACATTTTTGGTCTTGGAACTTTCATGAAATTAATAATTTAGTCTCTAAACTTTAATAAGTAATGATTTAATCCTTATATTTTACAATTTGTAACGATTTAGTCAATATATTTTGTACTTTATAACAATTTGTAATTATTTGTAAAGTACAAGGACTAAATCAATACTCATTAAATTCAGAGACTAAATTATTACAAATTTGAAAGTATATGGCCTAAATAGTCACCCACTAAAATTTAGAACCTAAATTGTTACTTTTATAAAAGTTTAGGGACCAAAAGTTTCTTTTAACCTATTGTGTTTGTGTGTATATTTGAAATTTTAAATAAACTTAGAGCATGTTTGGATTGACTAGATAAAAATGTATTTTCTAAGAGATATATTTTTATTTAAACTATTTTGATAAAAAAAAATGCTTTCCAAACAGTTCAATTTGTTCTAAAATGGCTTGTTTGTTAAATTAAACACTTGAAAAGGTATTTCAAACGCACTCTTGAGCTGCCTACCATAAATCAAGAAATTTGTCAAGAATTGAAATAAAACAAGACGTTTCTTTTCTTATTGAGTTGTGGATACTTACACATACGTATAATGTTCCCAGATATTTATATTACATTTTAATTTTTATATTAGTTTTAAAAGTTCAATTTGCACCAATTTTATTTCTTAGATAACCTTAAACCTACATCCTAGAAGATTGAACAAAAATATATTATGTATGTCTTAGGTTTCTCAACAAAAATATTTATCCTGTCATTAAATGTTAAGACTATTAAGATTTAGGAGCCATTCATTTTTAATCAATACAACCAGCTACTAAAATCATTCCACGTCATTTAAATTTCAATAATCAAAAACAATATATATATATATAATATATATATATATATATATATATATATATATATAATATATATATATCCTTGTTCAAATCTTAACTCACCGTTTTCTTAAATCTTAACTTCCGAAAACAATGTTAGATAGTAATTTCGTTTTTAGTTTTATGTTTTTTCTTTCTTCATTTTTTTTTTTTTAAGAAAAATACTTTAATAAGGTTCTTCAATTTAAAGCGATAGACGAAGTAAAAAAAAACTATAAAAAAATGACTTAGTACTCCAAGGCATAGAGGCATAGTGTTGATATTGATGTCTTCCCAATGACTATAATAAAATTTTATGCTTGCTTTATGTTTCTTAAATTTATGCTTACTTTTTTCGGTTTCTAAACTTGAAAAAGCACTTAAATTCACGGATAAATTTTTAAAATAAAAACAAAATTTTAAAAACTATTCTGTTTAATTTTAAAAAATTAACTTGATTTTTTAAAACATAAGTTGGAAGTAATGTTTATAAGCTTAATTTTCAAAAAAAAAAAAAAAAAAAAAATCAAATAAGGTAATTGCAATAGGTAGCAGTTGTAGGGCTAATAATTTAGTGTATGTCAATATTTTTAAAGAATTACAAATATAGCAAAATTTATAATGATAAACTCTATTGCTAATAGACTTCTACCAACAATATAGTCTATCACAAATAGATTCTAAGGTTGTTTGATCTAAATTTTATTATATTTGTAAATTCCTTTTGCATTGTGCTATATTTGCTAATGCTTTGAACCTAATTGCATTATTTGCAATCACCACTAATCAAATAACTATCAAATGGGGCCTAAATTTTTCACAAACATAAACACTCAAAACACCTCTTGAAATTCAACTAACTTAACACTCAAGTATATAACAAAATCTCAAAAATCAACCCAAAAAAAAAACTACATAACTAAATTTCCACCCATGTTGATATTTCCACATTTTCATGAGTTCAACATAGACACAAAGGACAAATAGACATTTACATTATATCGTTAAAAAAAATCTATGAAATATGAAAAAAAAAATGTCACTAATGTGAATATAAATATAAATAATAAACAATTTATTTTTAAAAACCATAGAATAGTAGTTGACTAATTTACATACTAATTTAGCTATTTTTTTCAAAAATATCCATTGAAGCTAACAATTTATCAATATTTTCATCCATAAAATTGAAACATGAACATTTCCATAACATCGACAACAAATCATTATCCAAATTCTTCGTACACAATTCTGATAAACTCGACACATTCAAACTCACCACTTAACCTAAAAGCTTAAAAGACCGAATTGGGTCACCCCTTGCATAACCTCAATTCAAGTCGTTTATAATGAAAAATGAAATTACATGAGAGAGAGAAAATAGAGAACATAAGAGTGTTTGACATAGACATGGGAGACGCATGGCTCCTGACTCGAGTGCGTAAATTCTAGCTTTTTTCGTGGACGACACGATCCGAGCCTGCCGCTACCCTCTTTTTTCTTCTCTCTCTCTCTCTTCTTTTTTTTTTTTTTTTCCTTTTTAAATTATAATTAATTTTATTTTTCTTCTTTTTTTTTTATCTCTCACTCTCAATCTTCCCATGGAAATGGATGATCAATATCCTCTCTCCGATCTCCGCCGCCTCATGACTACTGCTCCATCTCGTTCTCATTTCCCTTCCTTCTTCCTCAATTCCCCATCATGATCTATCTCCGCCGCCGCTGCCGCCTTCCGCCACCACCACAGTCCCTATGACTCATCATGATGATGCCACGTGACACTTCGCTCCCCGACTTTCGCTCCGATTCCGCCACCACGCCTCCCGCCATCGTCTCCGCTCAGCCCGTTCCCAACCGCTTTCGAGCTCGAAACTGCCTCGATCGCTACCGACTGTGCCACCGCTCGATGGCCTCGCCAAGAAACTCTTACTCTCTTGGATATCAGATCTCGACTTGATTCTAAGTTTAAAGAAGCTAACAAAAAAGGCCCCCTTTGGGATGAAGTTTCTAGGTATATATCTTTTTAATTATATATTTTCATGTTTTTCTTTATTATCCCCCCCCCCCCCAAAAAAAAAAAAAAACATGTTCATTAATACACAACAAGTTCCCTGAATTTGAGATTGGCTGTTGATTTTGTTTTGTTTCTTCATTTTTTTTTTTAATTTCATGTCTGAAAGAAAAAAGGTTTCGATTTTTTTAGTTGGGTTTCTTTTTTTCTTTTCTTTTCTTTTTTTTTTTTTGAGAATTGGAGTTCGATTTCTAATTTTTTTTTTTTTTTTTTTTAAATTTTGAAAATGACCATAACAGTCTTACATGAATTCAGCTGGTTGGTTTGCTTTCTTAATGTTGTCTTAGAAGAATCTACTTTCTTGAAAGAAAAGAGAGAGGAACACTGTCCTTATTTTCAGTCCAATTTTTTTTTAATTTTTGTATTTTTTTTTTTAATTTTCTTATGACAACAACGCAACCTTGTTATAAAAAAAAAAAAAAATACCCCCTCTCCTCTCCACAACCCCCCCCCCCCCCCAAAAAAAAATAATAATAATAAAAGAAACCCAATTTCCTAAACTTGAAATTGATCAAAAAAAATTCCTCTTGTTATTATTGTTTGAATGAAAAAAGATCAAATATTTGGCTTTGCTTTAAATTCTTCAGCAAGAAAGATGATGAATTTGTTACAATTTTGGATAAATCTATCATGTTTGTTTGTTATTTTTAGTTTCTTTTCTAAAATTGCATTTCAAAATCTAGGGTTTTTTTCCCCTTCTGTCATGCATCATTAATAAAAATTTTCTTTTCTCTCTCTTTCTTTCTTTCTTTCTTTCTTTCTTTCTTTTTTTTTTTTTTTATCTCTCTCCCCAGAAAATAATTTTTTATAATATTAAAAAAATGTTATTTTTTGTTTAAGAATCATGGCTGAGGAACACAATTATCAAAGAAGTGGAAAAAAATGCAGAGAAAAGTTTGAGAATTTATATAAATATTACAAAAAAACAAAGGAAGGCAAAGCTGGAAGACAAGATGGTAAGAACTACAGATTCTTTAGGCAGTTGGAAGCTCTCTATGGTGAAACAAGCAATTCCCCTTCACTTCCAGATTCCCATTTTGTTGGAGACACTAACCTCAGATTCCAACAGAATGGGACCAACAACCCGACCGCGGCAGCTCCGATGAGCCATGAAGCTCATCAGAAGCATTATTGTGACAGCCTCAGCCTCTCGAATACATCAGAGTTCGAAACCTCGGCTTCGTCGGATGGCAACGACGACCTCGGTTCAGTCGGCGTACTGGACAACGATTCGATGGAGAAGAGAAGGAAGAAGCGAGGCGGAAAATGCTGGAAGGCAAAAATCAAACAGTTCATCGACTCACAAATGAGGAAGCTAATTGATAAACAAGAGGCTTGGTTGGAGAAGCTCATGAAAACTCTTGAACAAAAGGAAAAGGAGAGAATGGTATTCTTCACATACATCATGAGTTTGAATTTGAATCTGAATCTGCAATCCTTTCGATTCGATTATTATTTATCAATTCGAGCGAATTATTTGATAATACATGAAATTTCATCTCAAAATCAATTGATGATGAGCAGAGTAATCTATGCATATCTTTTAAAGATTATAATGTCTTTTGTCATTCTTAGATAGGATCCTTTTTTTTTTAATTATTTTGACCGGATGCTCGTTTGGATCTCATAGACTCTGATATTATATTAGATGACATATGAGCTAGTTTCATCTCAAAACCAACTAATTTTTAATTAAAAATCTACGTTATCTAATACAAACGAAAGTAGAAGTAGTCGTGATACACTAGGAGAGTTGTGACGATATGATTTGTTTTCACAGATTCGCGAGGAGGAATGGAGGAGACAAGAAGTGTCAAGAATGGAGAGGGAGAGAAGCTTTTGGGCAAAGGAGAGAGCATGGATAGAATCTAGAGATGCAGCATTAATGGATGCATTACAAAGGCTAACAGGACGAGAGTCGAGAGATAATAATCGATACAACTCCTCCTCGCCGGACCACGGATTAATGGTAGCCGAGCGTCATCGAAATAATAACGAGAACCAAAACGAAGACGGGAGCGAAATACTAAACACCAACACAGCAAGAGAATTACTAGCAGACAACAATAATTACCAAAGGAAAACAATAGATCATAATCAAGGCAACAAGAAACGCAAGGAGAATTCAACATCCTACAATCTTTACTTCCAACAAACAGATTCCTCCCTCTACAGCCGCGGCGTTGGCGGACCCTACGGCGGTGCCACCGACATCAAAGAACAAAGTCCAAATAGTTCGAACGCGGGCGGTGGTGGCGGGAGCCATGTGGTGCAAGATAATTGCTTTAGGTTCTTGATGGGTGAAGGAGATCAATCTCAATCTGGTTTATGGGAAAATTTTGGTCTTAAACTCAACAATGGAAGTGACCAAACTTGAAATATTTTGACAATGGAATCCTTGAGAGAGATTGATTTTTCTGATCTAGGGTTTAGCTGGTTGAGATTATTTCATTTGAAGTCACTTAATTTAGCTAATTATTCAATATATTTAGTTAATTATTAATGGGATTTCTTTATCCAAGTTGTTTGAATTGGAGAAGAGGGCCAAGAATTATTATTATTATTATTATTGCAAATTAAATCAATTTTTTCTCTTTTTTTTTCAATCTTTTGCTAAATCTCATGTCCTATAGTTCTTTATTTGTAAATTGATTGATTACATTTCCATTTGTTCTTAAAATATTAAGCTTTTTCATATAGTTTCCAACCTTTTTGTTTCAAAATCATACTAATTATTTTTGCTAATAATTATTTTAAGTCATCATTTGCTTTTATAGTACATGATTTTTTTTCTACTTTTTCCATTAAAGAGCAGGAATTGATTTTGTTAATCAACATTGGTCAATTTCATACAACTAATATTAATCATATAGTCCTTGTAGATACTCATAATAATTCATTAAGGAAAGTTAAATTTTCCGTGAGTTCAATTCCATACTTTTTAAATAGTTTGTGATTAAGAAAAGATAGGATAGAATCGACTCTTATGATTAACTTAATATCTTTAATTAAAATTTATATTTTTTTGATAATCAAATTAATCTATTAGAAATGAGTTAGCTAAAGTTCATATTTTTATTTTAGTAAGAAAATTAAAATTTAACTTGAAAATTGATTGATTATAATTTTCTTTTTCCTAATTTCAATTGCAAATAATAATTAATAAAAAAAAGTCGTGTATAATCATATAAATGTATGCATGGTCAATTTTTGCTGCTATGCATGTGCTTTCTTAATTTATTGCCAAATTTTCTATCTTTGAGAGGACAAAAATATGACTGTTCCTTACCAGTGACTTTTCCTATTATTACATAGCCTAAGAAAATAGAACAAAATCATTAATTTTACAATTAATTACGTTAATAAAATAGCTCAGCCAGTACAATTAAAAAAATTGCATTATTAGTCAGCTTTTAGTTTTTTCTTTTTTTCATTAACTTAAGATATAAGCTTGAATTTTTAAATCCTTTTTAAATTCATATATTAGTATACTCATGCATGTACAAAAGTACTTAATAATGAGTATCAAAATATAAGTGTCACGAATCTATCTATTTCAATTGTTTTTGTGTATTTATATGGTTGATAACATTTTGATGATTCATATCAATATATGTGATCGTAGTTCTTCATGTATTTTCAAGTTTATATAATGGAACGAGATATTTGACTCTTGAAATTGCATTTGCATGGTCAAACTAGATTTATGAAAAATTTAGTCCACTTTATCTCGTATGTGAGTTTAATTTACTCTCACTAATCTAAATTAAAGTTTCTTAAATAAAATACATTCTCATCTTAATAAATCTATGAGCAAAACCATTGTTGGTCATATTTACAAATCATAAGTAACATTTATAATATTAGGCGTATAAATAAATTAGTCCCATATTGGTCAAAGAAGGAAGTGATCATGCATATATAAAAGAGAACAACTTTCTTCATTAGAAACTAAAACCGAAGGCAAAGTCTTGAGAATTTTTGTCCAAAGTGTAAACAAACGCGAACTATCAATTTATTCTAAATGTTTAATATATATTTTTAGAGGTGACATAAGATAGAGACAATAATACGTAAGTGATATTGATATCTCCACATTTTAATAGATTCAACAATCTACCTGAGGAATGAATTCACATTTTCATTATATTTTTAACAAAATTCATAAGCTATTGAATTTTTTTTTAAAAAAAAAAAAGATTAATGTAAATACACCTTGGAAAGTTAAAATATTTATTTATTAATTTAAATATATTTTTAATTAATTATATTTAATTTTATTTTTTTAAATATTTATGGGTTTGTACAAACCTCAAGCTTCCCTTAAATGAAAAAATGTCCTTTATGGATGTGGCAGAGATGACAAATAGAGTCTCTTTTGAAAAAAACAGTTCCAATGAGTCCTCTTATTATAAACAATTATTCAATTAGAACTGCCAACCAGCTTTTTCCTCCCATTAATTCCAACATATACAATTATCAAAAATTAATTAATTATCCACTTAAATCATTCTCTTTCAAATCCCTAGATTTATTTTCTCTCTTACATCATTGCTTTAATCTTATAGTTCTAAAATATTCCTATTATATATGGTACTTGTGTGTACACACAATATCATATTTATATTAATATTAGATATTACAAATAATTCAATGACAAGAATTTTTTTAAAAAATATATATATATTTTTAAGAAATTCTCCCAATAAAGAGAACAATTTAGACAAACATGTTTTCATGATGGTCCAATAATCAATTCACTATATTATTTCTTAATATAAAGTCCGAAACAAAACCGCATCGTAAGATATGAAAAATAAATAAATAAGAGATTCAATAATAAAAAATCGTGTTGTATTTTGAACTTTTAGTATCTTAAGGATATATAAGTATTTCTCAATGTTAAAGACTTGAACGAGACATCAAGAGAAAACTCAAATAACTAACACAATTCAAATAAAGGGAAAGCAAATGGATATTGAAAGAGAGATAAGTGTGAGTACATGTATATTTTGAGTTTTGACTATCTAATGAAAAGATGAATTTACACGTATTTGAAGCATAAATAATTTCTTGATATTCTAAAGAAAGGGGAAGCTTTACTTGCCACCAACTCAATCTAGTATGAGGTAATAGTACGTAGCAATAGTTTAGATTATGAGATTAACATACTCCTGTAGAGTTACAATGATTTTATTTTTCTTTTTTGTCCATTTTGATTTAGGGTTACTCCTCTTCTGTGTCGAATTAGCATGATCTAGTATTAACTTACTCTTAGAGAGTTATGTGTGAATTGTTGACATCCTTAGGCCAGTAAGTCCACCTCATCTGGGACTTGATTGGGTCTAATCGAGGTGGATCCAGACATTTTGACCTATTTGACGTTGCGGCTCAATTATATTGTCTTGAAGTTGGATTTGGTTGATCTTGAACTCAACTAGTATATATACTAATGTTAGCCTATTTATTTTTTATCATAGGTAAAATTTGGTCGGAAGATATACATTAAGCGGTTGAGGTAAAGAAAGAAAGTGTATTATATATGTTATGAAGACGTAATATTACATCATGGTAGAAATAGAATAATAAATAAGGATAATGAAATGTAAGAGAGGAAAAAAGAGGGGGATGATGATGCAAGTAGAGAAGTGAGATGTGACTTAAAACTGGGAAGTAGTTTGGTCTCCACTTTGAGTCACAAAAGCACTTTTCTGAATTTGGATATCTGCCATTGTGTCATCCTCTACCTGTTTTGGGAATTTCTGGCCATTAATGTATTATTCAAACTTCCACTCACTGCACTTCCCTTCCTTTTTAATCCTTACTTCCATTCTTAATTAATTCTCTCTCTCTCTCTTTATTCAATATTAATTCCTTCTCTCTCTCTCTTCTTTACTTTTTTTGCTGTCATTAAAACCATGGGCTTTCCTGTTTTTACTGTTTCACCCCTTTCTTTCCCTTTTATTTTTTTTTTTTAATTTTTTTTTCTAACTTTTTGTCTTATTTTTGTCTTATTTGCTAAGCCGTGTTTTGTTCACTCACGTGAATTGAGTTCGATGTTTGACTCACTAATTTTAAATATTGATAGAGTTGAATTAGTATATTTTACTAACATCCTAACTTTTCCTCTTGCAATACTTTCATGATAGCTCAACACATTAACCATTGTGGACAATTATCACTACCACACTCCGATAACCACCTTCGATAACAACTCCGACGACTAATTCCAAATTCTGGCAACTACTTTCGATGATAACTCCGGTGACCCAACTCCAACAACCACCTTTACGCGACCAATTTTGGGCTCCGACAACAAACTCCATGACCACCTTCGTATGCTTCGACAACCACCTCCGATTACGATCTCCGATGAAAATCACTTTCCATGACCACCTTCGAACGAGCAACTCCAACAACCAATTTCGGACTTCAACAACCACCTCCGACGACAAAACTCCAGCAACCAATTCCAATACCACCTTCATACGAACGACTTCGAGCTCTGGCAACCACCTCCGACTACAAACTCCAACGAAAATCATCTTCAATGATGAACTTCGACAACCACCTTTGTGCAACTAACTCTAACAACCAACTTCGTGCTCTAAAAACTACCTCCGACAACAAACTCCGTCGACCAACTCTAATACCACCTTCATGAGACCAACTTCGAGCTTTGACACAACTACCTCCAACTACAAACTCCAACGAAAATCATCTTTGATAATCAACTTCAACAACCACTTTCGACTATTATGAAACTAATGACGATTAAAGTATGTTGTAGAATTGTTGTTTATATAAATAATAATATTTTGTGTACATTAAGTACAATATTTATACATAGAAATTGTAAAATATATTTGTATTTAATTGAATTCATATATAAAATAAGTGTTAATAATATTTGAAAACGTATGTATGTAGTTGAATAGTATGTAATACATAGTAAAAAAGAAAATCATAAAATGGAGATTTTTTTTAGAACATTTTATGGCAAGAAAGAGTGAAAAATGAAAATTTGTTATCTATGATCCTCCAAATTTTGAAGAACTAAAAGTGAAATTGTTGAAGAAATATGGTGGCATTCCATTGACCACTAAGATGATGGAGAGATTCAATTAAAAAAAATCATGACATAGTAAAAATAAAGAGTAACAACATGAAGAGGAAGTAAAAGGAGAAGATGATAAAATTCATTGAGAAAAATTAGGAACTAAAATTTTTTTTATTTCTCTTTGATTTTCCATTTTAGTTAACTATATTCTTATGAGAAATGTAGTGGGTTAAGTGCTATTCATTTCCAAAAAAAGAAAGAAAGAAAGAAAGAAAAACTTTAAAAATTAAAAGAAAAAATTGCAATCCATATTTACTCGATGGTTAAAATTATTGAATAAAAAGGTTTCAAAACAAAAATAGTCATCATAAAAGCAAATTATTTGGAGTTTAAAAAGACTAGCAGATATTTCAGACATGTGAACTTAACTCTGTATCCCGAATACAGATATCTGAACTCAGATCAAATAACTCTGCACCACAAACAAATACACATGATCTTCTCATATTTCAATTCAACACCCCAAACAATCTCTAACAGTTTATGAGTTTAATGGTTTAAATAACATACTTGGGCTTTTTTTTTCCTCTAATTTTTTAGTTTGAATTTGACTACATGGGTATATATATTTTCTATGCTCAATTTTCAATTTTACCAAGCTAAATTTTACGATGGGACAGTTGCAAATATAACAATCAAGCTAGAAGTGTTTGCAGATATAGCACAATGTAAAAGTATTTGCATATATAAAAAAATTTAAATTCTGTTTTCGAAGTCTATTAGTGATACACCATATTGTTAATAGGGGTCTATCAAAGATAGACCATCTTGCTGATAGAAATCTATCAACGATAAAGTCTTTCACAGATAGATTTTGCTATATTTACAAATTTTAAAATGTTATTATACGCTTGGTTATCATTTTTAAAAGTGTTACCCAATGTAGTCAGTTTTTTTTTTTTTCCTAAGATTCTGTTTGAATAATCATTTAAGAAATATTGTTACAACATGATACATAAAGAAGACAATAATTAGGCATAATATTTTTTTTTTTGTTGGAGTTTTTGAAGTTTGGTAGATTTATTTGACAGTCAATATTATGCATTAGTATAAAAAGACCACAAGAGTATGCTTTTGAGTATTGATTTGCTAAGATTTGATTTTTTTTTTTTTTTTGGGGGGGGGTTGAATTATTAGTTGGGTTTTTGAAATTTATACTGCTTTTTACCATTTCACTCTTAGTTCTAGTCTCTATGATTCCAAAAGAAGAAGAAGAAAAAAAATGAAGATAAATCAAAGTTGCACATGATGTTGCTGATGTGAACCTTCAACGATGACCGATGTGTTTTTATTTTTTTATTTTTATTTTATTTATTATTATTATTTTTTTATAAAAAAAATCACTTTAGTCCTTGAACTTTGGTGTGTAGTGATTTAGTCCTGAACTTTCAATTTTGTAACAATTTAGTCCTTGTACCTTAAGATATATAACAATTTACTCTCTATTATAGAAATTATTGTTAAAATTTAATAAGATTTCTTACCTAAATAAATCGATAAACTAAATAGAGACTCGTTATTTTTTATAGAATACGAAGTCTACATCATAAAATAATAAAAATCAACATCTAATTTTGATAAATTTGTTTACATAAGAGACTAAATTGTTATAAATTTAAAAGTACAATAACTAAATTGTTACATACTAAAGTTCGTTCAGGGACTAAAATTGTTTTAAACTTAACATTTCACGAACTAAATTATTACAAATCAAAGTTTAGAGACGAAATTGTACGAGAAAGTTTAAAGATTAAAAATATTTTACTTTTTGTCAAATTAATCAAACATATGCGCTGCTTTTTATTTACAAGGATTTTGGAATAAATAATTGATTTCATATAACCATTAGGCTTTTGACATAGGAACTTCCCCAAGAGCATGATATTATCATGCAAATTAGGGATATTCTAAAGTGAATAAAATATAATCTTAGATTTATTGTCATATATATATAATGTTAGATTTGATTTTTGAATTAGTTGGAAACTTAGCCAGATTTGATTAGGTTAATTGATGATATTGGCTAATCAACCATTTCATCAGCAAATTGTAAAATTTATTTTTTAAACTAAGTTATTTTCTTCTCTTTCTGGAAAAAAGAATAGGATATGTAACACAAATAAAAAGGGTAAAATTCAATGTAAAGATAGATAAATCCTTGTTTTCTCTTGTTTTGTTTTACAACTGAAAGAGAGAACCAAAACAACTCACTCAACAATCCCAACAAAAAAGAAAGATCTTCGAAAGAGGCTTATTGTTGTCCCTGAATATCATCAACACATCTCGAAATGCTCTAACCTTGCGCTTAAACAAGCTACACCAAAACATAATATAACCACAGAACATCACAATAACCATTTTTAGTATGTGTAATCCTTGACATGAAGACTCTCTGCTGCACCCTCGCTGAGCTCCGCATCGCCCTTGTATGTTCCGAGTGTCGCCTCCGAGTTCGCCTTGCACCTTGTGAGGAAAGCAGCCCTTGCCTTCTCAACATTCTCCTCCTTTCCTGCCCATGCTTTGAGAGTACTCTGCTGAAGGGCACGTCCAAACGAGAAAGACAGCGACCATGGCTTCTTTCCCTTCAGCTTGTTCATGGCATTGAGGTTGAGGGTTGCTTCCTCCTCGCTCTGCCCGCCTGACAAGAAAACAATGGCAGGAACTGCAGCAGGGACGGTACGTTGTAGAGCCCGAACAGTGTACTCAGCAACCACTTCTGGAGCAACCTTGGCAGCTTCAGATCCAGGGGTAACCATGTTCGGCTTCAATAGAGTTCCTTCGAGGAGGACGTGGTGATCATTGAGGGCCTTGTAGCACGCAGCAAGAACCCGCTCGGTCACCTCAGCACATTTGTCGATGCTGTGAGAACCATCAACCAGAATCTCAGGCTCAACAATGGGAACAAGACCATTCTCCTGGCAGATAGCAGCATATCGAGCCAGTCCATAAGCATTCTCATTGATAGACAATTGCGAAGGCTCAGTAGGACCAATCTTGAGCACGGCACGCCATTTGGCGAACCTAGCACCGGCTTCATAGTACTTTTGGCAGCGTTGAGCAAGGCTATCAAGACCCTGTGTGGTTGTCTCACCATTAGTACCAGCAAGTTCAACAGTACCCTTGTCAACCTTAATGCCAGGCAACACACCACCTTCCTTCAAAACATCAACAAACGGCTTACCTGCACAAACAACCAGATAGAGAAAGCTACACATCATACACAAATCGATGAATCCAAATACCATATTGCTCGACCTGGTTATCGACGCACCAAAAATCAAACTTCTTGTTATGAAATCCACAAATAAAGAACAGTAATGATCGACACTTAGATTTATGTGGTTAAATAACCTATTCAAGACATTCTAACACTTGTTATTTCCTAGTTCAGTTTACCTGCAGCTGTTTTTTGGTAGAGAGTCTCCTCAAACAGGATAACTCCACTAAGATATTGAAGGGCACCAGGAGTGAGGAAGAGCAGTTCCCTGAGTGCACGTCGGTTGGACTCAACATTCTCAACATTGATACTCGCTAGACGTTTGCCAATGGTACCAGTTGACTCATCAGCAGCAAGGATACCCTTCCCAGGAGTGCCAATGTAGGCAGCATTGGCAATGAGTTCATCTGCACAGAACATGAGTAGAAGGGATAAATTACAAATACTAAAGATGGAATGAAGTTTGCTCAGAAAGAATGGTCATCTTAATCAATAAAAAAAATTACTTAAGCGTTCAACAAGTCCCCATATACAAGAGAATATTGACATGATGCCCTTTATATTGTTATGCAAACATATATAACAGTGAAGCATAATAGATCTACAATATATTATGAATGGTTAATATATTCAAAATCCTTGATTGAACTACTACAATTATTAGTTGGCACATGTTAAGATTTTTCTCCTCCATAGATCTTGATTTAGGTTCCTTCTTCACCAATTGGAAAGCTTTAATCCATTGAAATAACAGAGTGGAAAAATTGAACAGAAAGAAACAAGAAAGGTTTCCAAATAAGTAAATCCAAATAGTGGGGGAGATTGGAAAAACAGCTACAGTATTGGCCTCTAGTTGGTCCACTTTATAAAAGATGAGTTTCATTCGTCATTACACAGTACAAGAAATTCCCTTTAAGCCAAAGATTTGTTCCCATTAATACCGTCCCCACAACCCAGAAACTTGCACAAAAAATCAGAGAGAAAGAGGGGGGAAAAACCAATTTAAGTCACAATTTCAATGGGAAATGGCTCTTGGCACCACTCTAAAGCAAAATCAAGTAAAGCTATTGTTAACAAATAAAGTTAAGAGTACGATCCGTAATTGGGCTATTCAGGAATCTAAACCAGCGATCTTGATTCCAATCATATTCGAGAGCAATATTTTCGGGCCAACACAATGATATCAAAACGGCAAATACCATAAAACCATTCAAGAAGCCTCTACCTTAAAATGTAATGAAATCACAACAAAATAGTAGAAATATTGAAGTTAACGGAGTATATATGAGTAATTGCATGTCGTTGGTGGATCGAAGTACAAAGAAGTTGCAATGAACTTAAAAAACAACAAAACAGAGGATAAACAGATATGATCAAATGAAAATCAACGAACAAAAAAACTCAGCTAAACAGAGTAATTATTAAACGGAGCATCGCAACCCGATTACTGGAAACAGAAGCACAAATACTCCAGAACCGAGAAATTAAACCAAGAGACACAGATCACCCAAGAAACAGACAAAGAGAAAAGAACCCATCAAACCGAAATACTGAAAAAGATAAACGAAATTATGATCGGAACAGAGGAAATTGAAAGAAATAGAGAAAAGGGAGAAATACCCTGGTACTTGCTCCTGAAGGAAGACATTTTGGAACGGAAATGAAGATTGAAAGTTGAAGATTGAAGAAGCAGAGTGAAGAAATTGGAAGCAGAGAGATCAATGAATTGAAAGGGTTTTGGGGACTCTGCGTTTATATCAAGCGGTTTGGCAGAAACAAAACAGAGAGAGAGAGATCATCGCCACTTGTTTTGGCGTTTTTCTTTTTCCGCAAGAAAAGATGGATTTTATTATGATTTTACTATTTTACCCCTCTTTGTCTTGGGATCCTAAGAATATTCTACAATAATTCTCATTCCATATACAAAATTTACAGCCTTCCCCTTTTTTTTTTTTTTTTTTTTTTTTTAATAATGGATGCAGTATTCAAATTTGGTCAAATAAATCTTTTAAACTTTAAAAACGATAGAGGTCTTTTTAACTTTTAATTATATATTTAATTTTGCCAATAAATTTTTAAAATATTTAATATGTTTATAAACTTTCGATTTTATACCTAATGTGATGGCTAAACATGGACCTATTAGACATTTCAAAAGTTCATCTCATAATTATATGTTAAATAGAGCATAAATGTATTTGACACAAAATTGATAATACTTTTCAAATTTCGTAACTTATTAGATACAAAATTGAAAATTTAAAGATATATTTGGAACTTTTTAAAGCTTAAAGATCTATTTGATATAAACTTGCGTACTATTGTTTGTAATGATTAGATTTTTATACTTGAAAATATACCATTAAATCAATTTGAGCATAATTCAATTAGTCATAATATTTTCAAAGATCCATTTGAACCTTTGCCAATTTGTTATATTATCATATTAATTATATATATTCTTTATAATATTGTATTATAGAATGAAAATTTAAACCTATAAACTTTTAAGAGAGATAGAAACGATGAGTTAACTATTGAACACTGTTGGTTGAAAAAAGAGAATATATGTATATATAATTAAACATATATTCTTAAGGGCAAAGCTTTTTTTCCTTGATTGAGGAATAAAGTGCACAAATTAAATCATTATAAAGTTAAGAGTATAAATTCTATAAGAACTAAAATAAAGTAGGTATAAAAAAAATTATCAATCTCGATATTCGAGGTTTGAATTTCTCAATCCTCACTCCATGTTGAATTAAAAAAATTATGAATTTGTACCTAACTCAATCATGTGATGCATGGGATATTAAAATGATGTGGGTTTACTCGGTAGTTTTTCTTTCTTTTTTTAAAAAAAATTAATCTACATATGAAGATATAAATATTTGAATTTTTAATCTCTTAACCAATAATACATATTTGAATCAACTGAGTTATACTCAGTTAATAAATGTGTTGAATATATTATCATAGTCAATGTAATATTGAAAAAAGTGTGAAGAGTCACTTCAGTTAATTGCCCTTTTAAAATACAAATGATTTCAAAAAAGAAAAATTAAACTTTTATATTATTTTGGGTTAATCGTCTATATTATTATAGTTGTTTTGACACTTTTTTTTACTCGAAAGTCATTAAACAAATAAAAAAAAATAAAGTGGGATATTTGATGTATTATATAAAAGGGTAGTATGGACATTTAGAGCAGAGAAGTCAATAAATATGTTTATGAATTGGGCCCATAGTTTGTGAAAATAAATAGAAGGTTATAATGGGAAAGATAGAAGAGAAAGTAGAGGCTTCCAAAAGAAAAAGGTTGAAATCTATGAGCAATGGAAGGTCAAAGTTTTGGGGACAAAAAGGAGAGTAAAACTGTGGGGTGTAAAAGGCTAAGTCAAGGGGCCATAGTTGGTTTGAGAGATCCAGGGGCTTTTGCTTGTTTTGGTTTCGGGAGCCACTTTTTTGGTAGCTCACAATTTTAGGGCATCTTCCTTTTAGGCCATGGTCTATGTTGGGATGTGATATGCTCTATGCTCGGTCGACATTTGTATAGATATTGAGTATAGTAACATGTTATCAATTGTATCTCATACCTACGTTGATTTTACGTTTATCAAGTGAGATTTGATTGTATTAAACATGGTGTCAAGTTTTAGTAGAGTGATTGAGTGAATAATTAATACATTTTTTAGAATACTAAAAACAATTAGAAACTCTTATTGAAATAATACTCTTATTTTGATTATTGATCAACGATTAACAATCATAAACCAATACTTGTAAACTCAAAATCTACTTTTTCAAGCAAATGTAGTTTTCGTGTAATTAAGTAAAACTAACAATATTGTCTGGCTTTTAAAATTATGCATGACATTTAATTCAAATCTTGAAAAGTCTTTAAAGAAATTATATCCTGTTCATTTCTATATTAAGATAAACCTTAAGCCTACAATTAATCAATCTAGTCTAAATCTTACTTGTAAATGAAGCTAAGAAATTACAAGTTTTAACAAACATAAAAGCAAAAAGGAAAGAGAACAAAATAATTGATTGTCAATTCAACGAGTAAAAACTCGAGTTCATGGCTACATCATCCCTAGAGCTTAGTCACTCAACATTATCACTAAAACTAAATTTAGATTGGACATAGAAAATCCATAAAAGAAACTACAAAATTAAAGAGAATATAGGAGAGAGAATTGTGATCATGTGTTGATTTTCGTTCTTGTTGCAATTTCCACGCTCTCAAGCCTAAAATGATCTTCCTTAACGACATTTTTATGTTAGTGCACCCACTAATTAGATGTCCAAATTTGAAATATATATATATATAGATAGATAGATAGATATATCATCATAAGACACCATAAGTAGCATTGAGAAGCTACAAACGGAGGATATCTTCATGTTTTCAATCGTTTAGCAGGATTGAGATAGGATTTGTGGCATTGAGTGAGATACAAATCTTCAAAGTCATAGCGTCGAGACGTTATACATGTGTGCGAGTTCTAGTTTGGTTGCAGCGATCTTCTTGACTTTTTTCTGTTTTATGTCTTCATTTAGCAATCTCTTAGCTCCTTTTTAACCTCAATCATCCTCTCCAACACTCGTTTTTTGGTCCATTTGCTTGAAATCTACCATCTAAACAGATTTCTTTTTTTGTGAAGTTTATACTTCAACAAATTATTCTTTAAAAAACAAGACAAAAATATTTTAAAGTGACGTTAGAAAAAAAAAAAAAAGAACATTGAAGACGGGTAAATGAAAGAGTCGGATGGCAATCGAGCTACCACATTTAGGTTAAGTAGATTAGTTTGGTGACTAGAGATTGGTAACGTATGAAACCATCCACTTCTCTAAGCAATTTTGTCCTCCCCCAATTTATTAGAGATGGAAATATATAATAATGTTCGATAAGGTTGCTAATTTGTGACTTCACAATGGATAGGAGTTTAAAGTCAAAATGATTAGCTAAGGTATTAGACTAGTAACAAAGAATTGTATAAATGCACATATTTATTGACTTTATTAAACAAAATCCTATGTAATTTCTAATAAAATTTCTTACTTGAGTTAGAAAAATATGGTAGCCTAAAAATATTGGTTAAAATATCATTTTAGTCTTTATATTTTAAATTTTATTTTATTTTAGTTCATATAATATTCCAGCCTAATTCATGTTAGTGCATTAAATTTACTTTTTATTATAATTAATTCAATTCATAACAACCGACTTCATCCAAGAGAAGAAAAAACATATATTGATATATTTTCAAAATTTATTGGAAAAATGTTAAAGTAATTTTTAAGATTTATTGAAGATACACACGGTACACGAACTAACTTTACATATTTGAAAATCCATGGATAAAATATAAAAGTTTTAAAGTATAAGAATTAAATTAATAATTTTCTTTACAAAATTGGAGTAAAATATATCTTGTGTTAGAAAAATAACTAAAATAGTATTGTAACAATACATATGATATCACTATATTTAGAATTTTTAGAAAAATAACTGAATGTATACTTTATCACTCCTCTAAAAAAAAAAAAAAAAAAAAGCTTTATACTCAATGTCAATAACAAGGTAAATTGAATTGATGGTGTAATATTCGAAAATTTAATTTTATATGAGTTGAAATTTTTTAAGTAAAATATATTTAAAAAATGTAATAACTATTTTTCTTTCTTTCTTTTAAAAAAATGAAAATGAAAATGAAAAATTATTTGTCATCTTCACAAATAAAACAAACTCTAACCTAACCTAGGTTGTATTTCTGCTTGACCATATATATATATATACACACACACATATACTTTACACCTTATATTAATTAAAATATTTGTCACTTTTAAGCATGCTTGGGGATGCTGCCATTTTGTGTCAAAATGATGCCTCTCTTTCATTGAAAATGTTTTATACTTCCTTTGCCCAAAAGAAATGAAAAAAAGTTTTATACTATTTCACTAATTAAGCATCTTTCTGTGTCATGTTTCAACTTGGGGTTTTTGCACCATATTCTATTGTGAGATGTTTAATTAATATATTCTCTTTTTATAAATATAATGCCAAAAGTGGTTTGAGAGAACCATATGCTTTTATTATTGAACGGTCGATTATTTAATGACATAGGTCTATCACAGTTTATTGGACTATCACTTATAGGTAGTAATATTTTGCTATACTTGAAAATATTTTCAATAGTTTTACTATTTAAAATAATTAGTCTAAAATTAGCAAAATAAAAAATAATTTTAACTTGAAATTTATTTAACCTTTTATTGATTTTAGTATTGTTTGTTTTAATACAATTTTTTTAAGAATATTTATTATGTAAAATCTATTAATATGTTCTAACTAAATTGAAGTTTAAACTTTATCAAACTTGCATTCCATTTTTTTTTTAATAAAATATCATATTGCCAATTTTTTCCCTTTCTGTTAAATGATTAAAAAAAAACATATCTTGAAATTAGATTCCAATTTTAAATATGAAATACATTATACATAGACATATCTAGAAAATAATGAAATAATTAACAAAATTTATATTGTACCTTTCGAAAGGGTGTCATTTAAGGGGAAAAAAGGTTTATAAAGTAATCGAAACAATAATAATTAACATGAAATATAGTTGGTAATTAATAACAAAACTAATCCTCCATTTAGACTCAAGAAAGTTTAAGAAACTATTTTAAATCTTATGATTTGAAATCTGAAATTAATTATTTTGTTTGAAACGAAAAAAATTTAAAATGAATGTATTTAAAATTTTGTATTCGAACGGTAACTCCAAAAAAAAAAAAAGTTAGAGTTTACTAATATAAGCTTTTAACTATGATGTGTTAATTGAAAATTAGAATTTGACAAATCAATTAAATAATTTACTTTCAAATCATATAAAATCCGAGCATTTTAGTCACGAAAGTTCTTTAAGTAAAACAATATTTGAAATCACTTCGAATTTAAAAATCAATTTATTTTTTATGGTACCAAACAATAGAATTCATTTGAAATCCCTCAAAATCATAAGGTTCAAAACAGGCCAAGATTTTCATTCTACCCTAGACCTTAATATTAATGTGAAAAACAAGTCAATTAGGACCTTAATGGGAGAGGGAAAAAAAACTATTAGCACATTTATGGATTAGCATTACCATTAAGGCCTTCTATTTAGATTTTTTTTTTTTTTTTTTTTTAATGAAGAAGAAACATTTAATTATATAAAATACCAATTCGAATTGTATTTAAACAATGTTTATTGGTTATTTTAAAATTAGAATGAAAAGGATAGAAATAAAATACATGTTTGCAATTAAACTATGGTTAAGAAAAATGTAGATCTCCTACAAATGAAGGAGAAGTGAATTTGATGTTTTTTTCTTTTGAAAAGAATTTGATATGACTTTTGAAATAATGAAAACTACTTTTAGGGTGTAGTTGGAAATACACCTTCAAATGTTTAATTAAAAATATAAGTAATTTTGGAAGAATTAAAGTGTTTGGCAATAATTCAAAATAACTTTTCAAATATATTTTAATAATTTTATCAAAAGTGTTTAAATAAAATGAGTTTTTTGAAAAAAAAATATTTTTTCTTAAGACAGGTCGTTAATCAATTGAAAGTATATTTTAAGCTTTAATGTTTGGATTAAGTAGTCAAAAGTGAATCAAGTGATTGTACTTCTAAATCTTTGGGGGAAAGAACTCTAAACTTGACCTTTCAATCCAAACTCATTAGAAGAGATGAAATATGCATTAAGAAAGGATGTGATTGTTTACAAGCTTGGTTTAAGTCTTCAAAAGGAGGTGCAATATGGGCTTGTATGAAACCTTTGAGAGTCAGAAAGTGGGCCTAAAGCCCAAATATCATCAAATCAACCAGCCCATTTTGGAAAGATGGTCTTCCCAATATGCTTCATTCATTTAAAAAAAAAAAAAAAAAAAAAAAGTAGGACAATGCATCTGATAATATTTATGTTTGTGGATCGTACCAAATTATCCAATCATAATTATAGTATAACAATTCTTCTTATTTGTTTTCTAAAAAGTGAAAATATACTCAAAGATATTTTTATCCAAAAAAACTTGAATACAGTTAGGCTTCACCCATCTTTGGATTGTTTTTACTTTTTTTTTTTATGTAAGAAAAATGAGATGCATGAGAATTAGTTGTACCTAATTAGTACCTTTTTGTCTAGTTCAATTTGAAGATTCTCTAGATAAATTTGAAGTTCTGAAACGAACTTAGTGATCATTTTTTACCAGATCTAAAATGTTTAGATATTTTTTTTAAGTTGAGCAATTTAATAGTAGTCATTCTTCTTTGTTGGCCTTTTTGTTATTTGAAAAACTAATTTAGAGTGTTTTGGGATTATTTTGCACAAGTTCAGGGTGATTGTGTACATATTTTAACCCTTTTTTATTTGGTCGACTAATTATAAGATAATTTAAAGTAAATCACATTTTTAATTTCATTAGGGGTGTACATGGGTTGGATTGGATTGGGTTGAAGGTATTTTTTGGTAATCCGAAAATTCGAGTCGGTTTGATTGGCAACCCAAATGACCCAAATAAAGTTACCCAACCCTTAAAATTTGGGGTTGGGTTGGGTTGGGTTGTCGGGTTATAACTTTTTTTATTTTTAATGAAAAATATGTAAATTATATACAACACGTGACTAATAACTAAAATTTCATAAAATTAAGATGCTAAATACCAAATATCTATGATATTTATTGTAAACTTTAAACAAAGACAAATATCATACAATTTTAAAAGAAAAATATTAAAAATTAATCAATACAAAGAAATCAAATTTTAAACAAAGATGAATATATATAATTCGGGTTGGGTTGGGTCAATCCAGAATTTTTTTTAGCAACCCACAACCCAACCCAATAAAAATAGAAAAACTAACCCAACCCAACCCAAGAACAAAACTAACCCAACCCAACCCTTACATTTTGGGTTGGGTAGTCCGGATTGTTCGGGTTGTCGGATTATTTGAACACTCCTAAATTTCATTAGTTTCTAAAACTATAGAGGCCATTTGTTTTGCGGGCATCCTAAATTCTCATGGAGTGTGCATCTAGATTAGGTTTGTTTTGCAGTATTGTGAGATGCTCAACATGAAAGATTCTCGTGCGCATCTGGAGAGTTTTGGATGTCATCCTAAAATATGAGTTTTCCAGATATTCGAGTTGAGGGCTTTCCCATTTTACTTTTTTTGTACTTCCTATATATATATATATTAATCTTCATTTGCATTATATGATTAAAACAAATACTGGCAACTATGTGTATCATATATTTTTAGTTATATCATAATTCTATATTTTTTTTACCAATATATTCATATTTAAGTTTAAATTAATATTTATTTTATAAAAAATAAATTATGAATATATTGTTTTGTTAAGAAAAATACATATAAAATAATATAAATTGTATTAATTTAAAAAAAAATTCAAATTGATAAAAACAAATATGTTATATAAGTTCAAATTATAATTCAAATTAATTATAAAGTAATAAATAGTCTTAAAGACATTGTTGGAACTTTATGTAAATTTAAGATATTCCCGAGTAGAAATCCTATGAAACAAACACAGT
>NC_052359.1:56408515-56420511 GCF_009727055.1 Benincasa hispida
TCGAACCGAATTAATTCAGTTTCAAAATTTTTTCAAATCAAACCGAACTGCGTTTTTCGATTTCACTGAATATTCGGTTCAGTTCGGTTTGATTTTTTACGGTTTGAATGACCACCATATCAATCACCATTAAATTTCAGTCAAGGTCACCATCTATTCCTCAAACAATTGAACTTGTATATGTCGATCTTGAGCATAACTCACTTATTTATAACGTTAGAGAATAATATTAAATTTTTACGATATTTATTAAATAATATAGAAAAAAAAAACAATTAACTATATATGTCTTCAAATTTACAATTTTTTTTCTTCATCAGAATCTATACAACTTACAATACATGAAAAAAACCAACATCCCATGTCCAAAGAAAAGCACATTGAACAGATTTCCCTCTAAAGTGAAGAAAAATGAAAGTTCTTAAAGAATCTTTTTTCTTCCAAGTAACTACATAGAGAGAATCAAATAATCCAAACTAAAAAAAATAAGATAAAATCACAAAGATTTTTTTTTTTTTTTTTTTTTTGGAAATCAAATTATCAATCAGGATTGTTCTTACAAGCTCGAATCAATAGAGAAAACCCAGCCTTTTGTTGCTTAGTCTTCTCCTCCAGCCACAGCCGACTATCCAATCCACTTCTCGTCCTGAACATGAACGCCGCTGCCGTGGTCTCCGCCGCAGATTCCGGCCGGAAAAGCCACTCATAGACATCCCACATCATGTCCACCACCGACCCATCTAAAAAAATAGTTTGATTCCCTCGAAAATTCCACTTCAATCTCTTCACTTCAAAAATCTGTTTTTTATCAATGAACACCGCCAGTCTCTGGTTCCTCATTTCCTCTCCGCCGCCGCACTTGACGAGAATCTCATGGAGGCCACCGTCGTCGGAGAATCTAGCTTTCGTCGAGAAAACCGAATCGTCTGCACAAAAATCCTCCCTCCGAGAAACCAGAGAGAATTTCATGAATTGGGTATCCAACTTCTCTTTCAAAATCCCCAATTTGACCAATTTCTCCCTTTCATCACCGATCAACAACGCAATTTCGGAATCCACCGTCACAGCTATGTAAAACCCAGAAGTCGGTTCAGGACCCGGATCGAATCGGGCATCGGAGATGTCCCAGAAGACCGAAATCTCAGAATTTTCAGAGGATTTGAAGGATTTAAGGCCTTTAGTGGTGAGAATGGAATGGGAAATGGAATTGATTTTGATTGTAAAAGATTGACCCATATTTTTAGCAGTCCATTGAAGGAGAATGAGAAGGTAGCTTTGGTTGGTAGAACTAGAAAGCTTTGCTCTGTAAAGGGAAGAAACAGAGAAAGGGGAATTAGAGGAAGGGAATTTGGAGAAGACATGGGGATTAGGGGAAGGGCCAGAGCAATAAGAATCAGAGACTTTAACGGCGTGTTCACTGTAACAAGTGGCAATGCTTCTCCTCATGAGGAACAAGAAGAAGAAGAAGAAGAAGAAGAAGAAGAAAAGGGAAATTGTGAAAACAGAGGATGGAAATGGAAGGTGTGATTTTGTGAATGAAAGTGGGGGAATGGGAAGAAAAGAGAGAATAATTGTGTGTTTGTTTGGGAGAAAAAGAAGAAAAAATGGTAAGAGAGAAGTGAAGTTGACAAAAGGAAGGGTTTTGTTGATGTTCTTATGGGTTTGGTCCATGTGTGGTTGTCTTCCCTGCTTTTTTTACATCTATATTAATGGTGAGACTCAAGACAGATCTGAAACAGAGAGAGAGAGAGAGAAGGGGGACAAAAAACATAGGAGAAGAAGTGATGGGAAACTTTTACATTTTTAGTAGCTAAAATAATTTTAACTTTAAATACTATTTTCATAAATAGATATAATGGATTAAGTGAGTTTACTTCAACCGTAAATCACATCACCTTTTATCTCTAAAAACAATATATTTTCGATTAAATTTAGAATTTAATCTGAGAATTTTATTAAATTATCATATAAATTATTTTTGAGATTTTGATTATCTGGAAAGATTTTATAAAATCATAAGGACTATTTTTTTTAGTTTTATGAAACTATAGTAACCAAATTCTTACTTTTAAACCATACAAACTAAATTCTAGTTTTTTTCTCAAACTATAGGTACCAAATTTGTAATTTAACCTATACTGTTGTCTCTAATTCATTTTAGTTTTGTATTTTGTATTTTCAATTTTTATTTAGTCTATATGCTTTTAAAATGCATGTTTTGATTCTTATACTTTATAAAAATGGATTATTTATATCTTTATTTGTAAAAGTTTTAACACATTTTATATATAGTGAAAACCTCTTAATACAAATTGATAGGTATATAATATTTAAATGGAAAGTATAGGAACCAAAATTTTAAAAAGTTCATTTTATATATAGTAAAAGCAATAGAAATACACCAACAAGATGTGTTGATGACTAAGAGGTTCGTGATTCAAATTCTTCACTCCATTTTATAATAAAAAAAATAATAAAAATAGACAAATATTAATATATCATAGTTTAACGGATTAATACATGAGCTAAAAAGCCACCGATGGATCATGTTTTTTGTCACAAATTGTTAAATATGGCAATTAGTCTGCGATTTTCTTAGAATATGCATTAGATGCTAGTTTAAAATTATATATATTTTTGTCTAACATGAATACTCAATTAGCATATACCTTTTTTTTTTTTAAGTTAAGAGTTCAAATCACTATAAAATAAAACATGTCTTTAATAACATTTTGTAATACATTTTATAAATTCTTTTTCATATATCTAATAATGGGTGATGTTTAAAAAATTGAAGTAAATAAATATTGAGATGGATGTTAATTTTTAAATTTTCGTTTAATTTATCGTCTACTCTAATGGGAATATTATATATAGAAGTTTTAAAAGTAAAAGTTTACTAATTACCATCTTAAAAGTCGATGATTCGATCTTATCTTTCGTTGTATTATTAAAAATAAATTAAGGAAAAAGAGAGGTGAGAGAATGAAAGCCATGTTCTTGTCTTTAAGAAAAATAAATATGATTCTATGACCTTAAAGAATTCAAAATAATAAATATTGGAATATGTCTATCAAAATCCCACCTTTATTTTGTCTGTACTTGTCCTTGAAAAATATTATGTGGATAAGAGCAAAAGTTTTGTGTTTTTCTTGTTTTTCTGTCTAAAAGGTTTCAGCTTTATGTTTATCCAACAAAAAGGAAAAAAAAAATGTTAGACAAAATCTTGTTCTTTGTCCATCTCATGACCAAATATGAAACCTCATAAAATCCACTTTTATGTATATTATTTATAAAATTGCAAATTGACCATTGATTCATGTATAAAACAATTCTATATAGCATCAAATTAAGTAGTAAAACATTTATTTATTTTAAAAATAGTAATGAAAATTTATTCGATAGAAAAGTAAATATACCCTAATTTTATATGAAAGATTAAATTGAGAAAATATATAGAGGTTTCTGTATTTTTTTTTTCTTCAGTACAATGGAGGTAGGAGAATTCGAACCACAAACCTCATAGTTATTAATACACTATTGTATGTCAATTGAACCGTGTTTACTTTGGTTAGAAAGGTTTCTACTTTCTTATTTTTAATTTTTTAAAAAATTTATCAATTTCGTATGATTTTCAAATAATATTTTCTCAAATCTATATATATATGTGGAACAAACACATGGCTTTTAATAATGAAGTCAACTGTTAAAACTTACCCATCTTTATAAATATTTTCAATTTCTCATCCTCGTTCAAAGTCATTTTTTATCGTAGCTTCCTATTTTGGATTGAATGAAATAACAACTTTCACATTAATAGACATTTATCTATAGGTCAATTGGGGGTTAAATAGATAGATTTTCTATTTTATATAGCTAAAATCCAACTCAGCAAAATTAAAATATAAAATACATCAAACGTAACTAATAAAATATATTAAGATATAGACTCAATCTAACGTATTTTGTTTATATATGTATAGATAAACCGTCATGTGACATCAACATTGCAATTAGTAGACTTCTAACAAAACTCAATTCATAACATTAAGAATTTTAAAATATTAGCAAGGAAAAGAACAATACCAATAGGCTTTAGGAAAGTGATGATAAATGTGTTTACTAAATTAGATTCAAAGTTTTCTCTTAATTTATTTATTTATTTGGTATGTAATATTTATTATCCAATTGGAATTAAGTAAACGTGGAAGAGGATTTAGAAGAACAATAACGTGGTGCCACGTGGGGTAAAGTTAATGGGATGATGAGAATGAATGGTTGATAATGATAGCTGGGCCCACGAGATTAATAGCAGTTCCTAAGTTTTTATCTACTTCAACCGTAGACGATTATTATTATTATATTCTTACAAACGTGTGAGTTACACTACAAATAAATTTTGTAATAAACTGATTTATTTATTATTATTATTTTCCTTTTTAGTGCAAACGGCAACCGAGATTGAAACGCCGAATTTTCAGGTTTATTTATTTATTTATTTTTGTTAACCATCAACTTTTTTGCATCAATAAATTCGAATATTTACTTTTAGGTTAAATTATATTAAATACACAGAAGTTTGGACCATGGTATTAAATTTTAGTACAAATATAAATTTATACTTTTAAATTTTGAGAGTTGTATCAATTTAAATCCTAAATTTTGAGGGTTGTATCGATTTTAATCTTAATTGTTTGAATTGTATCAATTTAAACCCCAAACTAATAATTATATCCATTTAAACTTTGAACTTTCTTAAGTGTATTGATTTAAACCCTATACCTTCAGAAATACATCAATTTAAACTAACTTTCATAAGTGTGTTCAAATAAAACATGATGGAGGGTTTAAGTTGATACAATTATAAAAGTTTAGGGTTTAAATTGATATACTTATAATAGTTTGGGGTTTAAATTGATACAATTATTACTTTGGGATTTAAATTATACAATTATTAGGTTATTGTTTAATTTGATGCAACACCCAAAATTCAGGATATAAATGGATATTTTTCTTAAATTTTATTTTGATATTTCTACATTTCATTGATTTGATATCCATGTGAGAATGAATCAACACTTTCATTATATCATTAAAAGAAATAATAATAATAATCAACAAAAAAATCAATGCAAACATATATATATATATATTACAATTTTTTCCTAAAAAATATCCATATATTTTATTGATTTACATCGAACTTTCATAAAAATAAGACCTCGACATATTTGTGGATATTGACATTTTATATATTAGGTTTGGGGTTTGTTTCAATTTTGTTTTCAACCACAAAAATTTTCATATTTACCTTCGAGCTTCAAAAAAAAATCTCTCATGAATATTGAAATTGTCCAAAAACTATATTTATTAAAAGTATAAAGATTAAAATTGAAAACAAAAATTTAACAAGTTCCAAAACACAAGGACCAAAATGTTATATTAACGTATTGTTTAGTATATAATATTCCAAGTGCAAAGACGTGATTAAGACCTTTTAATAAAATATCATTTTGGTTTATGTACCTTAGGAGTTGTTCAACTGTAGTATCTATTCTTAAATAATAATAATAATAATAAAAATAAATAAAACAAAAAATCTTAAATTTAGTCTCAACTAGGGGTGTCCATTTACCCCACGGGCCCGCCCGGAACGGGACGGGAAATCCCGATTAGACGGAGAATGGGGAGGGAGCGGGGATAATTTTTTTTCCCGTTGACTAAACGGGAACGAGGACGGGAATTATATTCCCAGCCTTGTCCCTGCCCCGATGAATATATTATATATTATATTTATATAATTATAATAATAATAATATATTATTATTATTATTATTATTATTTAACTCATATTCTGTTTATTAAACAGAATATGAGTTTTTTATATATTATTATTATTATTATTATTATTATAACAATAATTTATTATTTTATCTATATACTTTTTAAAAAATTGTGGTATAAAAAATTAGTTATTTTCTAATTTTCATTTCAACCTTTTCATACTTTAATACATTTCTAAATTGTTTTAACATTTACGATTTTTTGCTTAAGTCATAAATGTTTTAGTATTTAAATGGAAAGCTTGCTATGATATTGTAATATTTAAATTTTAACTTTAGAAATTATAGGATTAAATTATATTTTTACACATATAATAGTATTATTTTTATAATGAATTTTTATACTATTTTTTAATGAAAATTTATTAGAAATAATTCATTTAATATATATAATTTTATTTGGTTGAGAAAACAAAATTGCCAAAAATGAATATATTAAAAAAAACAAACGAAAAATTTTGCCTGCGGGAAATTTTGCGGGGACGGGGAATGAAATAGGAGGCGGATATGGGGACAGGGAAGCCTTCCCCGTGCCCATCTCGTCCATGAATATCTCTAGTCTCAACTGCTAGTTTCTTGTTAAATCTAAATTACATGAACCAAAATGATATTTTAACTAAAGAAAAGAAATATAATGCTCAATACACTTTCGATGTTGAACATAATCAGATCAAATAATCATCCGAATGTAATGTATAATATAATTATGTTTTTTAGTACAACAACTTTGAGGTGGGAAATTGAACCTGAGATCTCTAGGTACAATATAATCATTCTATAGAGGTGTTAGACTCAAGTGCTAGTATTGTATAATTCATAGTATCTAAATTACATGAACCAAAATGATATTTTAACTTAGTCCCTAAACTCGGGCCTACTTTGGATATTTGAATTTTTAATTATTCTGACTTTTTATACTAAAAACTCAAGATGTTATATCTTGATAACACTTCCCAACATAACAAATTTTAGACAGTTAAAATGGCCAACCAAACAAGTCTTATATTTGATATATTAAATAGACAACCACCCTTTTTTAACTCATCCATGAACTTTAAAAGCAAAATTTTCCCTATTATCCAACTATAAATTTAAGTCCATAACCAATGATCTAATGAAAAGGGAAGCAACTTTCTTAGTTGAAGTATTGAAGATTGAAATGAATATGATAAAGATTGGCTGTTGGGTTAGTTCAATCATCTAGGAAAAGGAACTTATTCATTTGAGTTAAAATACATTTTTGGTCTCTCAACTTTCATGAAAATAACAATTTAATCCCTAAACTTTGATTTATAATAATTTAGTCCATACTTTCAACTTTGTAACGATTTAATTCCTGAACTTTAGCATGTAACGATTTAGTAACATAATAAATTTATCAAAATTAGATGTCAATTTTTGTTATTTTATGATGTAGACTTTGTATTTTATAAAATATTGAGTCTCTAATTAGTTTGTTGCACATTAAATCTCATTAAATTTTAACACTAATTTTTACCATAAGGACTAAATTGTTACAAATTTTAAAGTACAAAGACTAAATTGTTACGTAATAAAAGTTCAAGGATTAAATTATTACAAAATTCAAAGTTCTGGAACTAAATAATTACAAACCAAAGTTTAGGGACTAAGTTGTTACTTTTATGAAAGTTTAGAAACTAAAAATGACTTTTAACCTATTCATTTGTGAATGTTGACAAATTATCTTATAATTTATACTCTCGAGAGTTTCGTTAAGAGGAAGTAATCTATCAATTGGTTAAAAAATTTCGCTATGAGGTGTTAGTTCTATAAAAGCAAATGAGAAAGTTGAAGCCTCTTTGGTTAACAATTAGACAATTTGAATTCTATTTTACATTTTCATATTCACTAAATTCAGTAAATATATGTTTGATTGACAATAAGATTCGTAATCCAAACCGTGCAAATTTTAAAAACAACATTTTTCATGTTTCCAATGCATCCAGATTTTAGCATGTCATGTTATAAATTCAATTCATTTTTTTTAAAAATTAAAATATGTATTATATAAAAATATTATAAATCATATAATATTACAAATTTAAAATATGTACCATGTAAATATAGTATCAAATAAAGTTATAAATTAGAATCCAACTTTATTTTGAATCTGCTATCAAAGACATATTTGAAGTATAAATACAACTACATACAACTTCCATATGAGATGGGTATGGCCTATGAAATAAAAATATATCAAACCGACTTTATTTTTTCAAAGGAATAATAAAAAGAAGTAATTCAAATAGTTGACATTATTTAAAGAAAAAAGAAAGTTGACCTGTGGAAATGCAAAAGTCAAAATTTTTTAATGCAACATTCAAACTAAGATAGACATAACTCAATAGTGCGAGGGTTATTCCTTTTAATACCACATTTTTAGAGGCATATTCGTCCACAGTAGAAAGGCTTATTTAGAGTAGCCAAACTTTTAAGTATAGTTTAACGGGTTAAACCATGGTTAACTTCTAATAAAATGAAATTTCCAAGTCCCAGTCCATTCCTTTTTGTAATCCTATGCTCCAATATCAATTTCTAACTGTTGATGTGAATTTGAAACCAAATCGAAGAGGAACCAAAAGGCAGCCAGAAACTCGAAGAACAGAACAAATCGAAAATACTCTTCGAGAGCTTGGAAACCAAAGATGAAGCTTTTAAGGGGGGGAAGAAAGAGAGGGCAGCAAAACACATTCCATGATTCTAATAAGAAAGTTCAAATTGAGAAGGAAAAAAAGAGGGCAAGTTTTCAACAGAACTAGCAGCAACAAACCAAAAAATAAAAAAAAGAAAAGACACATTCTCAAAATGAAGAACCATGCCTGCGTGTAGGACAGACAATGACAATCTACTGCTGTGCATGAATTTTGACGGTTCAAGATATGTGAAAAAGTAATTACGACGTAAATATTTGATATAGTGAGATAAGAGATAAGAGAAGTAACAAACTGATTCTTCCATAGGCTGATTTTGGTCGGCTTGTGATGGTACCACCTTGACTTTGATCTTTTAAGGGTGAGGGAAGGATCCTCCTTCAAAACAGTAGGTGCTTTGATTAACCTGATGCTCTGATCCAATTCCTTCCACTCCTCTTCGAGCTCCTTTGCTTTCTTTCCAAGCATTCTGCAAATGTAACGAACCCGAGTTACATCTGAAGCACAAATATGTTGCCATACAACAAATGGGAATTGAAGAAATTTAAAACCTCCATGCAATGTGCCTTGACTCCGGCTCTGACATTATCGATCTTCTTAATGGCCCTCAATGTCTTTGGTGAGATTCCTGTCATATCTCTCCGGCCTATTGCGCTTCCTCTCAAACTCAAAAGTCGAGTGCTGGATCATACAGATGAAACAACAATTAAGGAGGAGCTAGAAATTTTGTGATTAAAAAATCACATTTGCTCCACAAACAAATTAAGGAAGTTTACCTGTGCCATATCCTTTCCATACAACCTCCTATACGCCTTAGTCCCGTTTTACTTTACAGAGATTTCTCTTCATCTTAAAGTTCATCTGACCGACAAAATCTAAAAATCTGCAGAAAAATCATAATAGGAAATATAATCATGCGGTTCTCCCCACCATCACTAATTTAAAAACCCAACGAGAACAATTATCTATTTCTATGCATAGCAAACAACAAATTTCCCCGTGATAGAACAGGATGGAGTCTCGTTAATCTGTAAGCATTAGATGAGATTGGCAGCTAAAAGAAACATACCAAAGCAAATACATACAAGCAATAAGTAGAACACAACACAAAACATGAAAGTTCGAAACCTTCAATACAACATTAGATTCCCAAAAAAGGTATTGAAAGTTCACAACTATCGCAATAAGAAAGACAACTTTATGCCCTTACCTTCACATCATTGCGAACAAACTGAATACCATGTCCTCGATATACAGTGGAGGAACAGAACCAACACTTCTCTAACCTCAATCTTTTCTTGAAATAGTAATATACCTAAATTTTCTGCAACAAAAGACACAGGAACAAGAAAATCAAATGTACTGCAACTTTTACATTCAAGATATCAACCGAACAGAATAAAATCTCTACTAATTCAGAAAATTCTGTTACTTAGTTTATAACTTCAAATTCATATTTCTAAGCAACTAGTTATGGAGAACACCCCAACTCAATTCTTATATTAATGAGTTGTTAAATCATAGAGAAAAAGAAATTTAGGCCCCCATTTTACATCCTTTTTGCCTTCTGTTTTTTTTAAGAACTAAAAACAAAAATATGTTTAATAACTATTTTTTTTCTTGTTTCTTGTTAAAAGAAACAACAATAAAAATAAAAATAAAAATAAAAAATAAACATAAACTAGTTTGATCACTATTTTTGATTTCGTGTTTCTTGATTCTTCCCCCCGCCCCTCTATTTTATAGTTCTAATAGAAATGAGTATATATATAATATTAAAAAATATATATAACATGCATTAACACAAAAAAAAAAAAAAAAAAAACAATTATCAAAAAGTTTGCATAATTTCATACAAATAAGTTCTATGAAAAATTTAAACAATAAGAAAATTGTATCTATCATTCAAATATTGCCCAAATTTGGTCTACAACATCGTTGTCTCCCACTTGAGCCATTTGGCTTAATTGATGTAAACTCGCATCTAATTCAAATTTACATTAGTCAATAAGTTGTTGCAAACTCTGTATATATTAAAAAATAATTGATTCATGGCTGTGAGAACAAAGAAGAAAAGACACGAGCAGGCTCCACATAGGTAACAAATAAAGAAACAGATCCATTTCACAAAATGTCATTCAGCAAAATTCAACAAGTAACACAACATTCATCAACAAGAGATGCTAATTCCATCTCATCCTTCCTCACATTAAGATTGATAACTATTTGGTATAGATTCCAAATGTGGTGGGGTTCATATTACTGTTGTTCAAATGGTGTTTTATGCAAAAAAGTAAGAAGAAGAACTTGACTACATACCTCCCCTGTGTCAATTAAGACTTGAAATGATGTAGTATTCATTTGATCAAATTCTGGATTAGTGTAAACCAAAGCCCTAACTTTCCTCTAATTCTAACAGATCAAATCTTACTAAATTAGAGCCTAGAGATACTCTTACGCTCAATTCAGTTTAAACCCAGTGATAGGCTCAAATATTTGAGGTACCATAGTCCTAGCTAACACAAGATACAAAACTTGGATTCATACATATCCTTCAACCTCATCCAATCGAATTCTCTACAAAATTGTACCCCCGCCCTTACATTTACACTTGGGGCCGATAATGTTTTTCGCCGACTGAGAAGATGGGTTTGAGCATTTGTTTAATCGAAGGGCAAATTTTGATACACATCACACATACCCAAACCCAACACAACACCAACATATGAACAGAAATTCGACAGAGAAAAAACGCAAAATCGAAGAGACTTTACAGCTGAAGAATCAGAACACTCAATGAAATTTCTAAATATTCATTCGAATAATCAAATGCACAAAGTAGTGGGAAATGTCGAAAATAATCCAAGGAACGGAAGCCTGAAAACACAGCAGAAAGCAGAGAGAGTATACCTCCCATGTGTGATGAAGACGAACGGCGGATGAAGATAATTCACGACAGGTGGCTGCCGGAGACGGACAGAACGAAACTAGAAAGGCGATCGGCGATGGTTAAGAGAGACACGGCCACTCAATCAACGAGATTGAGCGTGCAGCGGTCACCGGAGGCGGAGAGAAGGATGGAACGAGAGGAAGAGGATGATGGACTAGAGCCTAGGCTGTGTTCGGGCCGGCCCAATTTGTAAATATGGCCAATAATATGGGCCGCGTTGATATCATGGATCATGTTTTAGTCGGTTTTTTTAGAAAAATACTTTTTCGTCTCTAAATATAGTGTCTTTTTAATTACTATGTTTCAAAATGTTACATATTTAATCCTTATGTTTTGAGTTTAGTTATAATTTAGTCTTTAAATTTTAAAATTTTAAAATTTTATTCTTGACATTTGAGTTTTGTTTCAATTAGGTCCCTATATTTTAAGATTTATACTTTTATTCTCTATTTTTTTTTTTTACTAAATACTTACTTTTTGTCTTGACATAAATTAAAAATAAATAAAATAATTATAATTAATTAAGTTTTG